>NW_026711928.1:3238909-3538909 GCF_026419965.1 Kogia breviceps | reverse complement strand
AGAGATAGTATGATAGAGGTAAGTTTTACTCACTCTTTATCAAAAAAAGGAAAATGGAGAAAAGCTCAACATCAGGAATCATCAGACTCCTCTAACCTACAAAAAGCTTTCAGCTCACCCAAGTTAACTACCGTCAGCCAAAAGACTACAAACAATAAATGCTGAAGGGGTTTTAGAGAACTCTGTTCCCTCTGTCTGTGGAGGACATGTCTAGTTGTAACAGCCAATAATGAGAACAGAAAGGAGCTGCGTTTTCAATTAAAAATTGAGCCACCCTTCCATCCAGAACACCCACAGCTGAGCCTCTCACCTGAGAAGACAGGCTGCAAGAGCTGCACTCCACGAGTTTTCACAGTAGCCAAGACACCGAAGCAACCCAAATGTCCATCAACAGATGAATGGATAAGAAGAGCTGGTCCGTGGACACAGTGGACTATTAGCCATGGAAAACAAGGAAACACTGCTCTTTGAGGCACCCGAGATGAGCCTAGAGATCATCACAGAACATCAGTTAAGTCGGAAAGCAAAAGGCATACCGTATGACATCACCTATAGGCGTTATCTAACAGCTGACACAAATGAACATATTTCCACAAAGAAAGACACTCACAGACTTAGAAAGCAAACTAAGCTTATGTAAAATGAAAGGTGGGGGGAATGGATAAATTAAGATTAGTGTCACCATATGTGTACAAATACGTATTAAATATATATATCAAACAGACCGACCATATAGCAAGGGAGGTCACCAGAACACTCTGCAATAATTTACATGGGAAGAGGATCTGTACAAGAATATATATATATATATATATAAAACGTACAAATGAACCAGATTCTGTACATATAGGACCAACAGTATTCTAATCATTACCCCGATTTAAACAAATTAAAAGAGCGAACAAGAAGTAATGTGACATACACTTCTGGGGTTTTTTCCTGGCACATTCCATTCTAATTGACAACCTGGGAACAGGACTTCCAGAAGGCTCTGCTGCCCTAGTAACCAGATGTGGGAATGTAGCAATGCTGACGCCTTGTGGCCGTTTCCCACAGCAGCAGCTTTAAAGTCAGTGCTAATGGTCACTCAATATTCACACCCATTGCAGGCTTGTAAATGACACCTGCCCTCCAAAACAAAATCCTGGGGTCGAAAATCGACCAAAAAAGTCCAAAGAGGGCAACCTTCCAAGAAGACAATTTCGAGAGGTTTATTGTACTCACGGTTTTTTTTTTTCTGTTTTTGTTTAACAGAATAAAAAAAGGCGTGGAAAAATGCTGAACCTTAGGAATTATTAGACACGAAAATACACGTTACAAAAACCTATCATGTCACACGACTCAGCATGGCCAGCAGCAAAACTTCTGCAAACAAGAAATGCTGACGGGGTGGTGAAGAAATGCGTACCCTCGGTTCTAAGTGGGACGTGGTAAGAGCCCCTAAGGAAAACACAGTGGAGTTGCCTGGAAAGGGTCAACATTGAGCGACCGTTCAATCAAGCATAGCCACTGCTGGGTCTATCACCTGAGAGGATGAGAATCAAAAAGACACGGGCTGGCAATCCTGCAATCCAGCAATGTTTACCATAGCCAACACTTGGAAGCAATGAAAATGCCCAGCCACAGAGGAATGCAGAAAGGAGCAGTGGTCCATGGACACAATGGAAGAGTACTCCAGTGAAAAGTAGAAATTCCATTTTAAAAACAGATATAAGTAAGGAGACATCAGCTTTGGGGGGTTTCTCCAGACACATCCCACCGTCATTGATAACCAAGGAACACCACTGGCAGGAAGGCCTGTTTCACTAGTTACCAGAGTGGGAAACGCAGAAATGCTGCAGCCCTGTGGCCGTTACCTGCAACGGCAGCTTGAAAACCCGTGCTAATGGTCACTTCGTGTGCACAAGTCCTGGAGGGCTGTCAATGAAACCTGCCCTCAAAATGTCTTGAGGGAGGTAGTGGCCAAAATATTTCAAAAGGCGGCACATAGTTCAAGAAAAGAATGTGATGAGGTAAGCTACACACACAGTTTGAAGAAAAAAAGGGCATCCCTGAAAGCTCAATTTCAAGGCTTTATGAGACGCATGCAAATCCAACCACAGAGGTATCGGCTCACACCAGTCAGAAGAACCATCAGCAACAAGACTACCAACAATTCATGCTGAAGGGGTTGTGGAGAAGTGCATACCCTCTAGGTTAAGTGGGACTTTGCCGCCAGCCGCGGCGGGTCCTCAAAGTGTAGCAACAACCGACGAGAGGGGGTAGGGAACTGAACGCACCAAGGTATGGGATCAGAAGGGCACAAGCAACTGACGCTTGCAAGGCAAGTTTAATAACAAAGCATAGCCGTATATATACCCCTAAAGCAGGGAATTTGCTTCGTCACGCCTTATCGGCATCAGCTGGTTGGTTGGCTTCTCGGCTTAGTCACACCTTATCAGCATCAGCTGGTTGGTTGGCTGCTCGGCTTCTCCCTCAAAGGCACCAATTTCCCCTCCAGGGTTGCTTTTCCTAGCTTTAGGGAACAACCAGGGACTCCCAGTAACTGAGCCGGTCCCTGGAGCGATTTGGCCAAAGACCATCTCCTTTTGTATGTTCATACCATAAAGTCCAGGATGCATACCAAGGAGAGTACAGTCGGGCCCTGAGGCTTAGGAGGGTCTTAGTGGCGCCTTCCTCAGAGGGCAATGCTCGCCACAGGACTTCACCTGGTAAGAGGCACTAATGGGAACAGAATGGAGGTGCCTTTACAAGGTAAACACTGAGTTACGATATGATCCAGCAGGCCCACTCCTGGGCCTATAACCTAAGAAAGAAGACAGAAGTGGAAAGACACAGGCAGGCAAATCTGCATTGCAGGAGTATTACAATAGCCAGGACATGGAAGCAAGCAGAAAGTCCATCAACAGATGAGTGGACAAAGAAGAACAGGGACCTGAGCAGATGGAATATTAGCCAAGGAACAAAAGGAAACAATGCCATCAACAGCACCATCGGTGAGGCTAGAGTTCATCACGCACCTTGCAGTAAGTCACAGAGCGAAAGATACATAGCCTACGATATCACTTATAGGTGTTCCCTAAAAATTGATATCACTGAAGATATTTCCACAGAGAAAGGCAATCACAGATGCAATAAACAGATTTATGGTTCACCCATGGACAGGTGTGAGAATTGTGTACATTAGGAAATTGGGTTTAAGAGAGAGATACAAACACACGTGAAATACAAAATCACCAAAGGCCTACGGAATACCAAGAGAAGAGTACTCAACATTGTGTCATAAGCTACATGGGAAAAGGATCCAAAGAAGACTAGATACGTGTTTATGTGTAAAAGAGCCACATCTTTCACACCTACAACAAGCAAAACATTGTAATCAAACTTGCTGTGAGAAACAATAAACATTGAATTAAAAAACGAACAAGTCAGTCGTGAGGCACAAACATAAGGGGCTTTTTCCTGGCACAGTCCATTCTAATTGACAACCGAGAATACGACTTCCACGGAGGCTCTGTTGCCCGAGTAACCAGGTTTGGTAAAGGAGACCTGCTGCCGCCTTGTGGCCGTTTCTCAAAACAGCAGCTTTAAACCCAGTGCTAATGGTCACTTGATATTCAAAATCATTGCAGGCCTATAAATGACACCTGCCCTCAAAAACGATTCTTGGGTCGTCAATCGAGGAAAAAAACTCAAAAGATGTGCACACTTCAAAACGACAATTTCAAGAGGCATATTTTGCGCACATTTTGTCTTCTCTTTCTTTCTTTCTCTTGTGATAAATAAAAGGGCATGGAAAAATGCTCAACATCAGGAATTAATAAAGCCATGCAAATCCAGTCGACAGAAACGTTCACCCACCGTCGTCAGAATGATCATCAGCCACAGAGTCTACAAAGAATAAATGCTCAAGGTGTTTTAGAGAACTCTGTGCCCTCTAGCGGCCGCTGGGACGTAACCTGGGAACAGCTAGTAGTGAGAACACCGTGGAGGTGCACTGAAAGGTAAAAATTGAGCTAACCTGTAATCGGGTAGGCCCACTGATGGGCCTATCTCCCGAGTAGACCAAAATCAAAAAGACACAGGCTGGCCATCCTGCACTGCAGCAACATGTACCATCGCCAAGACTTGGAAGAAACCCAAATGTCCATCAACAGAACAATGCACCAAGAAGAAGGGGGCCCATGTGCACAATGGAACATGAGCCACGGAAGAGCATGCAACAGTGCCGCTGGCACCACCGTAGAAGGATCTACAGATACCCACCCAAAAGGAAGTACGAAAGAAACCGAAATAGAAATATCCTATGACATCACTTATAGCTGTTACTTCAACATTGATACCCATGAAGTCATTTCCAAGAGAAGGCCGTGCATAGATGCAGAAAACCAACTATGCTTAACCAAGTGGAAAGGTGTAAGGAATGTATGAATTTGGATATGGGGGTTTACAGACATGTACTGATACATATGAAATATATAATCACAAAATACCTAAGGAATACCAGGAGAGGTCGACTCAACACTCTGTAATAACCTACACGGGAAAGGATCCAAAGATGAATAGATTGATACATACATATGATGAACCAGATGCAGTACACCTAGAACACACACCACATTTTTATCCAATTGGCTGTGATACTAGATAACAATTAAATTTTAAAAAACACACAAGAAGTAAGGAGATATAAGCTCTTGGGGGTTTGCCCTGACACACTGCACTCTCATTTGCAGCCTACTAACACAATTTCCAGGAAGCCTCTGTTGCAGGAAAACCCAGAGTTGGAAATGGAGAAATGCTGCCGCCTTGTGGCCGTTTCCCGCAAGAGCGGCTTCAAACGCATAGCTATGGGTCACTTAACATTCATAAGGACTCAGGCCTCTAAAAGACACCTGCCCTCAAAAAAAAAAAATGTCCTGAGCTCGGCCGTGGCCAAAAAAATTCAAAGCAGGCAAATGTGTCAAAGAGATAGTATGATAGAGGTAAGTTTTACTCACTCTTTATCAAAAAAAGGAAAATGGAGAAAAGCTCAACATCAGGAATCATCAGACTCCTCTAACCTACAAAAAGCTTTCAGCTCACCCAAGTTAACTACCGTCAGCCAAAAGACTACAAACAATAAATGCTGAAGGGGTTTTAGAGAACTCTGTTCCCTCTGTCTGTGGAGGACATGTCTAGTTGTAACAGCCAATAATGAGAACAGAAAGGAGCTGCGTTTTCAATTAAAAATTGAGCCACCCTTCCATCCAGAACACCCACAGCTGAGCCTCTCACCTGAGAAGACAGGCTGCAAGAGCTGCACTCCACGAGTTTTCACAGTAGCCAAGACACCGAAGCAACCCAAATGTCCATCAACAGATGAATGGATAAGAAGAGCTGGTCCGTGGACACAGTGGACTATTAGCCATGGAAAACAAGGAAACACTGCTCTTTGAGGCACCCGAGATGAGCCTAGAGATCATCACAGAACATCAGTTAAGTCGGAAAGCAAAAGGCATACCGTATGACATCACCTATAGGCGTTATCTAACAGCTGACACAAATGAACATATTTCCACAAAGAAAGACACTCACAGACTTAGAAAGCAAACTAAGCTTATGTAAAATGAAAGGTGGGGGGAATGGATAAATTAAGATTAGTGTCACCATATGTGTACAAATACGTATTAAATATATATATCAAACAGACCGACCATATAGCAAGGGAGGTCACCAGAACACTCTGCAATAATTTACATGGGAAGAGGATCTGTACAAGAATATATATATATATATATATAAAACGTACAAATGAACCAGATTCTGTACATATAGGACCAACAGTATTCTAATCATTACCCCGATTTAAACAAATTAAAAGAGCGAACAAGAAGTAATGTGACATACACTTCTGGGGTTTTTTCCTGGCACATTCCATTCTAATTGACAACCTGGGAACAGGACTTCCAGAACGCTCTGCTGCCCTAGTAACCAGATGTGGGAATGTAGCAATGCTGACGCCTTGTGGCCGTTTCCCACAGCAGCAGCTTTAAAGTCAGTGCTAATGGTCACTCAATATTCACACCCATTGCAGGCTTGTAAATGACACCTGCCCTCCAAAACAAAATCCTGGGGTCGAAAATCGACCAAAAAAGTCCAAAGAGGGCAACCTTCCAAGAAGACAATTTCGAGAGGTTTATTGTACTCACGGTTTTTTTTTTTCTGTTTTTGTTTAACAGAATAAAAAAAGGCGTGGAAAAATGCTGAACCTTAGGAATTATTAGACACGAAAATACACGTTACAAAAACCTATCATGTCACACGACTCAGCATGGCCAGCAGCAAAACTTCTGCAAACAAGAAATGCTGACGGGGTGGTGAAGAAATGCGTACCCTCGGTTCTAAGTGGGACGTGGTAAGAGCCCCTAAGGAAAACACAGTGGAGTTGCCTGGAAAGGGTCAACATTGAGCGACCGTTCAATCAAGCATAGCCACTGCTGGGTCTATCACCTGAGAGGATGAGAATCAAAAAGACACGGGCTGGCAATCCTGCAATCCAGCAATGTTTACCATAGCCAACACTTGGAAGCAATGAAAATGCCCAGCCACAGAGGAATGCAGAAAGGAGCAGTGGTCCATGGACACAATGGAAGAGTACTCCAGTGAAAAGTAGAAATTCCATTTTAAAAACAGATATAAGTAAGGAGACATCAGCTTTGGGGGGTTTCTCCAGACACATCCCACCGTCATTGATAACCAAGGAACACCACTGGCAGGAAGGCCTGTTTCACTAGTTACCAGAGTGGGAAACGCAGAAATGCTGCAGCCCTGTGGCCGTTACCTGCAACGGCAGCTTGAAAACCCGTGCTAATGGTCACTTCGTGTGCACAAGTCCTGGAGGGCTGTCAATGAAACCTGCCCTCAAAATGTCTTGAGGGAGGTAGTGGCCAAAATATTTCAAAAGGCGGCACATAGTTCAAGAAAAGAATGTGATGAGGTAAGCTACACACACAGTTTGAAGAAAAAAAGGGCATCCCTGAAAGCTCAATTTCAAGGCTTTATGAGACGCATGCAAATCCAACCACAGAGGTATCGGCTCACACCAGTCAGAAGAACCATCAGCAACAAGACTACCAACAATTCATGCTGAAGGGGTTGTGGAGAAGTGCATACCCTCTAGGTTAAGTGGGACTTTGCCGCCAGCCGCGGCGGGTCCTCAAAGTGTAGCAACAACCGACGAGAGGGGGTAGGGAACTGAACGCACCAAGGTATGGGATCAGAAGGGCACAAGCAACTGACGCTTGCAAGGCAAGTTTAATAACAAAGCATAGCCGTATATATACCCCTAAAGCAGGGAATTTGCTTCGTCACGCCTTATCGGCATCAGCTGGTTGGTTGGCTTCTCGGCTTAGTCACACCTTATCAGCATCAGCTGGTTGGTTGGCTGCTCGGCTTCTCCCTCAAAGGCACCAATTTCCCCTCCAGGGTTGCTTTTCCTAGCTTTAGGGAACAACCAGGGACTCCCAGTAACTGAGCCGGTCCCTGGAGCGATTTGGCCAAAGACCATCTCCTTTTGTATGTTCATACCATAAAGTCCAGGATGCATACCAAGGAGAGTACAGTCGGGCCCTGAGGCTTAGGAGGGTCTTAGTGGCGCCTTCCTCAGAGGGCAATGCTCGCCACAGGACTTCACCTGGTAAGAGGCACTAATGGGAACAGAATGGAGGTGCCTTTACAAGGTAAACACTGAGTTACGATATGATCCAGCAGGCCCACTCCTGGGCCTATAACCTAAGAAAGAAGACAGAAGTGGAAAGACACAGGCAGGCAAATCTGCATTGCAGGAGTATTACAATAGCCAGGACATGGAAGCAAGCAGAAAGTCCATCAACAGATGAGTGGACAAAGAAGAACAGGGACCTGAGCAGATGGAATATTAGCCAAGGAACAAAAGGAAACAATGCCATCAACAGCACCATCGGTGAGGCTAGAGTTCATCACGCACCTTGCAGTAAGTCACAGAGCGAAAGATACATAGCCTACGATATCACTTATAGGTGTTCCCTAAAAATTGATATCACTGAAGATATTTCCACAGAGAAAGGCAATCACAGATGCAATAAACAGATTTATGGTTCACCCATGGACAGGTGTGAGAATTGTGTACATTAGGAAATTGGGTTTAAGAGAGAGATACAAACACACGTGAAATACAAAATCACCAAAGGCCTACGGAATACCAAGAGAAGAGTACTCAACATTGTGTCATAAGCTACATGGGAAAAGGATCCAAAGAAGACTAGATACGTGTTTATGTGTAAAAGAGCCACATCTTTCACACCTACAACAAGCAAAACATTGTAATCAAACTTGCTGTGAGAAACAATAAACATTGAATTAAAAAACGAACAAGTCAGTCGTGAGGCACAAACATAAGGGGCTTTTTCCTGGCACAGTCCATTCTAATTGACAACCGAGAATACGACTTCCACGGAGGCTCTGTTGCCCGAGTAACCAGGTTTGGTAAAGGAGACCTGCTGCCGCCTTGTGGCCGTTTCTCAAAACAGCAGCTTTAAACCCAGTGCTAATGGTCACTTGATATTCAAAATCATTGCAGGCCTATAAATGACACCTGCCCTCAAAAACGATTCTTGGGTCGTCAATCGAGGAAAAAAACTCAAAAGATGTGCACACTTCAAAACGACAATTTCAAGAGGCATATTTTGCGCACATTTTGTCTTCTCTTTCTTTCTTTCTCTTGTGATAAATAAAAGGGCATGGAAAAATGCTCAACATCAGGAATTAATAAAGCCATGCAAATCCAGTCGACAGAAACGTTCACCCACCGTCGTCAGAATGATCATCAGCCACAGAGTCTACAAAGAATAAATGCTCAAGGTGTTTTAGAGAACTCTGTGCCCTCTAGCGGCCGCTGGGACGTAACCTGGGAACAGCTAGTAGTGAGAACACCGTGGAGGTGCACTGAAAGGTAAAAATTGAGCTAACCTGTAATCGGGTAGGCCCACTGATGGGCCTATCTCCCGAGTAGACCAAAATCAAAAAGACACAGGCTGGCCATCCTGCACTGCAGCAACATGTACCATCGCCAAGACTTGGAAGAAACCCAAATGTCCATCAACAGAACAATGCACCAAGAAGAAGGGGGCCCATGTGCACAATGGAACATGAGCCACGGAAGAGCATGCAACAGTGCCGCTGGCACCACCGTAGAAGGATCTACAGATACCCACCCAAAAGGAAGTACGAAAGAAACCGAAATAGAAATATCCTATGACATCACTTATAGCTGTTACTTCAACATTGATACCCATGAAGTCATTTCCAAGAGAAGGCCGTGCATAGATGCAGAAAACCAACTATGCTTAACCAAGTGGAAAGGTGTAAGGAATGTATGAATTTGGATATGGGGGTTTACAGACATGTACTGATACATATGAAATATATAATCACAAAATACCTAAGGAATACCAGGAGAGGTCGACTCAACACTCTGTAATAACCTACACGGGAAAGGATCCAAAGATGAATAGATTGATACATACATATGATGAACCAGATGCAGTACACCTAGAACACACACCACATTTTTATCCAATTGGCTGTGATACTAGATAACAATTAAATTTTAAAAAACACACAAGAAGTAAGGAGATATAAGCTCTTGGGGGTTTGCCCTGACACACTGCACTCTCATTTGCAGCCTACTAACACAATTTCCAGGAAGCCTCTGTTGCAGGAAAACCCAGAGTTGGAAATGGAGAAATGCTGCCGCCTTGTGGCCGTTTCCCGCAAGAGCGGCTTCAAACGCATAGCTATGGGTCACTTAACATTCATAAGGACTCAGGCCTCTAAAAGACACCTGCCCTCAAAAAAAAAAAATGTCCTGAGCTCGGCCGTGGCCAAAAAAATTCAAAGCAGGCAAATGTGTCAAAGAGATAGTATGATAGAGGTAAGTTTTACTCACTCTTTATCAAAAAAAGGAAAATGGAGAAAAGCTCAACATCAGGAATCATCAGACTCCTCTAACCTACAAAAAGCTTTCAGCTCACCCAAGTTAACTACCGTCAGCCAAAAGACTACAAACAATAAATGCTGAAGGGGTTTTAGAGAACTCTGTTCCCTCTGTCTGTGGAGGACATGTCTAGTTGTAACAGCCAATAATGAGAACAGAAAGGAGCTGCGTTTTCAATTAAAAATTGAGCCACCCTTCCATCCAGAACACCCACAGCTGAGCCTCTCACCTGAGAAGACAGGCTGCAAGAGCTGCACTCCACGAGTTTTCACAGTAGCCAAGACACCGAAGCAACCCAAATGTCCATCAACAGATGAATGGATAAGAAGAGCTGGTCCGTGGACACAGTGGACTATTAGCCATGGAAAACAAGGAAACACTGCTCTTTGAGGCACCCGAGATGAGCCTAGAGATCATCACAGAACATCAGTTAAGTCGGAAAGCAAAAGGCATACCGTATGACATCACCTATAGGCGTTATCTAACAGCTGACACAAATGAACATATTTCCACAAAGAAAGACACTCACAGACTTAGAAAGCAAACTAAGCTTATGTAAAATGAAAGGTGGGGGGAATGGATAAATTAAGATTAGTGTCACCATATGTGTACAAATACGTATTAAATATATATATCAAACAGACCGACCATATAGCAAGGGAGGTCACCAGAACACTCTGCAATAATTTACATGGGAAGAGGATCTGTACAAGAATATATATATATATATATAAAACGTACAAATGAACCAGATTCTGTACATATAGGACCAACAGTATTCTAATCATTACCCCGATTTAAACAAATTAAAAGAGCGAACAAGAAGTAATGTGACATACACTTCTGGGGTTTTTTCCTGGCACATTCCATTCTAATTGACAACCTGGGAACAGGACTTCCAGAACGCTCTGCTGCCCTAGTAACCAGATGTGGGAATGTAGCAATGCTGACGCCTTGTGGCCGTTTCCCACAGCAGCAGCTTTAAAGTCAGTGCTAATGGTCACTCAATATTCACACCCATTGCAGGCTTGTAAATGACACCTGCCCTCCAAAACAAAATCCTGGGGTCGAAAATCGACCAAAAAAGTCCAAAGAGGGCAACCTTCCAAGAAGACAATTTCGAGAGGTTTATTGTACTCACGGTTTTTTTTTTTCTGTTTTTGTTTAACAGAATAAAAAAAGGCGTGGAAAAATGCTGAACCTTAGGAATTATTAGACACGAAAATACACGTTACAAAAACCTATCATGTCACACGACTCAGCATGGCCAGCAGCAAAACTTCTGCAAACAAGAAATGCTGACGGGGTGGTGAAGAAATGCATACCCTCGGTTCTAAGTGGGACGTGGTAAGAGCCCCTAAGGAAAACACAGTGGAGTTGCCTGGAAAGGGTCAACATTGAGCGACCGTTCAATCAAGCATAGCCACTGCTGGGTCTATCACCTGAGAGGATGAGAATCAAAAAGACACGGGCTGGCAATCCTGCAATCCAGCAATGTTTACCATAGCCAACACTTGGAAGCAATGAAAATGCCCAGCCACAGAGGAGTGCAGAAAGGAGCAGTGGTCCATGGACACAATGGAAGAGTACTCCAGTGAAAAGTAGAAATTCCATTTTAAAAACAGATATAAGTAAGGAGACATCAGCTTTGGGGGGTTTCTCCAGACACATCCCACCGTCATTGATAACCAAGGAACACCACTGGCAGGAAGGCCTGTTTCACTAGTTACCAGAGTGGGAAACGCAGAAATGCTGCAGCCCTGTGGCCGTTACCTGCAACGGCAGCTTGAAAACCCGTGCTAATGGTCACTTCGTGTGCACAAGTCCTGGAGGGCTGTCAATGAAACCTGCCCTCAAAATGTCTTGAGGGAGGTAGTGGCCAAAATATTTCAAAAGGCGGCACATAGTTCAAGAAAAGAATGTGATGAGGTAAGCTACACACACAGTTTGAAGAAAAAAAGGGCATCCCTGAAAGCTCAATTTCAAGGCTTTATGAGACGCATGCAAATCCAACCACAGAGGTATCGGCTCACACCAGTCAGAAGAACCATCAGCAACAAGACTACCAACAATTCATGCTGAAGGGGTTGTGGAGAAGTGCATACCCTCTAGGTTAAGTGGGACTTTGCCGCCAGCCGCGGCGGGTCCTCAAAGTGTAGCAACAACCGACGAGAGGGGGTAGGGAACTGAACGCACCAAGGTATGGGATCAGAAGGGCACAAGCAACTGACGCTTGCAAGGCAAGTTTAATAACAAAGCATAGCCGTATATATACCCCTAAAGCAGGGAATTTGCTTCGTCACGCCTTATCGGCATCAGCTGGTTGGTTGGCTTCTCGGCTTAGTCACACCTTATCAGCATCAGCTGGTTGGTTGGCTGCTCGGCTTCTCCCTCAAAGGCACCAATTTCCCCTCCAGGGTTGCTTTTCCTAGCTTTAGGGAACAACCAGGGACTCCCAGTAACTGAGCAGGTCCCTGGAGCGATTTGGCCAAAGACCATCTCCTTTTGTATGTTCATACCATAAAGTCCAGGATGCATACCAAGGAGAGTACAGTCGGGCCCTGAGGCTTAGGAGGGTCTCAGTGGCGCCTTCCTCAGAGGGCAGTGCTCGCCACAGGACTTCACCTGGTAAGAGGCACTAATGGGAACAGAATGGAGGTGCCTTTACAAGGTAAACACTGAGTTACGATATGATCCAGCAGGCCCACTCCTGGGCCTATAACCTAAGAACGAAGACAGAAGTGGAAAGACACAGGCAGGCAAATCTGCATTGCAGGAGTATTACAATAGCCAGGACATGGAAGCAAGCAGAAAGTCCATCAACAGATGAGTGGACAAAGAAGAACAGGGACCTGAGCAGATGGAATATTAGCCAAGGAACAAAAGGAAACAATGCCATCAACAGCACCATCGGTGAGGCTAGAGTTCATCACGCACCTTGCAGTAAGTCACAGAGCGAAAGATACATAGCCTACGATATCACTTATAGGTGTTCCCTGAAAATTGATATCACTGAAGATATTTCCACAGAGAAAGGCAATCACAGATGCAATAAACAGATTTATGGTTCACCCATGGACAGGTGTGAGAATTGTGTACATTAGGAAATTGGGTTTAAGAGCGAGATACAAACACACGTGAAATACAAAATCACCAAAGGCCTACGGAATACCAAGAGAAGAGTACTCAACATTGTGTCATAAGCTACATGGGAAAAGGATCCAAAGAAGACTAGATACGTGTTTATGTGTAAAAGAGCCACATCTTTCACACCTACAACAAGCAAAACATTGTAATCAAACTTGCTGTGAGAAACAATAAACATTGAATTAAAAAACGAACAAGTCAGTCGTGAGGCACAAACATAAGGGGCTTTTTCCTGGCACAGTCCATTCTAATTGACAACCGAGAATACGACTTCCACTGAGGCTCTGTTGCCCGAGTAACCAGGTTTGGTAAAGGAGACCTGCTGCCGCCTTGTGGCCGTTTCTCAAAACAGCAGCTTTAAACCCAGTGCTAATGGTCACTTGATATTCAAAATCATTGCAGGCCTATAAATGACACCTGCCCTCAAAAACAATTCTTGGGTCGTCCATCGAGGAAAACAACTCAAAAGACGTGCACACTTCAAAACGACAATTTCAAGAGGCATATTTTGCGCACATTTTGTCATCTCTTTCTTTCTTTCTCTTGTGATAAATAAAAGGGCATGGAAAAATGCTCAACATCAGGAATTAATAAAGCCATGCAAATCCAGTCGACAAAAACGTTCACCCACCGTCGTCAGAATGATCATCAGCCACAGAGTCTACAAAGAATAAATGCTCAAGGTGTTTTAGAGAACTCTGTGCCCTCTAGCTGCCGCTGGGACATAACCTGGGAACAGCTAGTAGTGAGAACACCGTGGAGGTGCGTTGAAATGTAAAAATTGAGCTAACTGATGGGCCTATCTCCCGAGTAGGCCAAAATCAAAAAGACACAGCTGGCCGTCCTGCACTGCAGCAACATGTACCATCGCCAAGACTTGGAAGAAACCCAAATGTCCATCAACAGAACAATGCACCAAGAAGAAGGGGGCCCATGTGCACAATGGAACATGAGCCACGGAAGAGCATGCAACAGTGCCGCTGGCACCACCGTAGAAGGATCTACAGATACCCACCCAAAAGGAAGTACGAAAGAAACCGAAATAGAAATATCCTATGACATCACTTATAGCTGTTACTTCAACATTGATACCCATGAAGTCATTTCCAAGAGAAGGCCGTGCATAGATGCAGAAAACCAACTATGCTTAACCAAGTGGAAAGGTGTAAGGAATGTATGAATTTGGATATGGGGGTTTACAGACATGTACTGATACATATGAAATATATAATCACAAAATACCTAAGGAATACCAGGAGAGGTCGACTCAACACTCTGTAATAACCTACACGGGAAAGGATCCAAAGATGAATAGATTGATACATACATATGATGAACCAGATGCAGTACACCTAGAACACACACCACATTTTTATCCAATTGGCTGTGATACTAGATAACAATTAAATTTTAAAAAACACACAAGAAGTAAGGAGATATAAGCTCTTGGGGGTTTGCCCTGACACACTGCACTCTCATTTGCAGCCTACTAACACAATTTCCAGGAAGCCTCTGTTGCAGGAAAACCCAGAGTTGGAAATGGAGAAATGCTGCCGCCTTGTGGCCGTTTCCCGCAAGAGCGGCTTCAAACGCATAGCTATGGGTCACTTAACATTCATAAGGACTCAGGCCTCTAAAAGACACCTGCCCTCAAAAAAAAAAAATGTCCTGAGCTCGGCCGTGGCCAAAAAAATTCAAAGCAGGCAAATGTGTCAAAGAGATAGTATGATAGAGGTAAGTTTTACTCACTCTTTATCAAAAAAAGGAAAATGGAGAAAAGCTCAACATCAGGAATCATCAGACTCCTCTAACCTACAAAAAGCTTTCAGCTCACCCAAGTTAACTACCGTCAGCCAAAAGACTACAAACAATAAATGCTGAAGGGGTTTTAGAGAACTCTGTTCCCTCTGTCTGTGGAGGACATGTCTAGTTGTAACAGCCAATAATGAGAACAGAAAGGAGCTGCGTTTTCAATTAAAAATTGAGCCACCCTTCCATCCAGAACACCCACAGCTGAGCCTCTCACCTGAGAAGACAGGCTGCAAGAGCTGCACTCCACGAGTTTTCACAGTAGCCAAGACACCGAAGCAACCCAAATGTCCATCAACAGATGAATGGATAAGAAGAGCTGGTCCGTGGACACAGTGGACTATTAGCCATGGAAAACAAGGAAACACTGCTCTTTGAGGCACCCGAGATGAGCCTAGAGATCATCACAGAACATCAGTTAAGTCGGAAAGCAAAAGGCATACCGTATGACATCACCTATAGGCGTTATCTAACAGCTGACACAAATGAACATATTTCCACAAAGAAAGACACTCACAGACTTAGAAAGCAAACTAAGCTTATGTAAAATGAAAGGTGGGGGGAATGGATAAATTAAGATTAGTGTCACCATATGTGTACAAATACGTATTAAATATATATATCAAACAGACCGACCATATAGCAAGGGAGGTCACCAGAACACTCTGCAATAATTTACATGGGAAGAGGATCTGTACAAGAATATATATATATATATATAAAACGTACAAATGAACCAGATTCTGTACATATAGGACCAACAGTATTCTAATCATTACCCCGATTTAAACAAATTAAAAGAGCGAACAAGAAGTAATGTGACATACACTTCTGGGGTTTTTTCCTGGCACATTCCATTCTAATTGACAACCTGGGAACAGGACTTCCAGAACGCTCTGCTGCCCTAGTAACCAGATGTGGGAATGTAGCAATGCTGACGCCTTGTGGCCGTTTCCCACAGCAGCAGCTTTAAAGTCAGTGCTAATGGTCACTCAATATTCACACCCATTGCAGGCTTGTAAATGACACCTGCCCTCCAAAACAAAATCCTGGGGTCGAAAATCGACCAAAAAAGTCCAAAGAGGGCAACCTTCCAAGAAGACAATTTCGAGAGGTTTATTGTACTCACGGGTTTTTTTTTTCTGTTTTTGTTTAACAGAATAAAAAAAGGCGTGGAAAAATGCTGAACCTTAGGAATTATTAGACACGAAAATACACGTTACAAAAACCTATCATGTCACACGACTCAGCATGGCCAGCAGCAAAACTTCTGCAAACAAGAAATGCTGACGGGGTGGTGAAGAAATGCGTACCCTCGGTTCTAAGTGGGACGTGGTAAGAGCCCCTAAGGAAAACACAGTGGAGTTGCCTGGAAAGGGTCAACATTGAGCGACCGTTCAATCAAGCATAGCCACTGCTGGGTCTATCACCTGAGAGGATGAGAATCAAAAAGACACGGGCTGGCAATCCTGCAATCCAGCAATGTTTACCATAGCCAACACTTGGAAGCAATGAAAATGCCCAGCCACAGAGGAGTGCAGAAAGGAGCAGTGGTCCATGGACACAATGGAAGAGTACTCCAGTGAAAAGTAGAAATTCCATTTTAAAAACAGATATAAGTAAGGAGACATCAGCTTTGGGGGGTTTCTCCAGACACATCCCACCGTCATTGATAACCAAGGAACACCACTGGCAGGAAGGCCTGTTTCACTAGTTACCAGAGTGGGAAACGCAGAAATGCTGCAGCCCTGTGGCCGTTACCTGCAACGGCAGCTTGAAAACCCGTGCTAATGGTCACTTCGTGTGCACAAGTCCTGGAGGGCTGTCAATGAAACCTGCCCTCAAAATGTCTTGAGGGAGGTAGTGGCCAAAATATTTCAAAAGGCGGCACATAGTTCAAGAAAAGAATGTGATGAGGTAAGCTACACACACAGTTTGAAGAAAAAAAGGGCATCCCTGAAAGCTCAATTTCAAGGCTTTATGAGACGCATGCAAATCCAACCACAGAGGTATCGGCTCACACCAGTCAGAAGAACCATCAGCAACAAGACTACCAACAATTCATGCTGAAGGGGTTGTGGAGAAGTGCATACCCTGTAGGTTAAGTGGGACTTTGCCGCCAGCCGCGGCGGGTCCTCAAAGTGTAGCAACAACCGACGAGAGGGGGTAGGGAACTGAACGCACCAAGGTATGGGATCAGAAGGGCACAAGCAACTGACGCTTGCAAGGCAAGTTTAATAACAAAGCATAGCCGTATATATACCCCTAAAGCAGGGAATTTGCTTCGTCACGCCTTATCGGCATCAGCTGGTTGGTTGGCTTCTCGGCTTAGTCACACCTTATCAGCATCAGCTGGTTGGTTGGCTGCTCGGCTTCTCCCTCAAAGGCACCAATTTCCCCTCCAGGGTTGCTTTTCCTAGCTTTAGGGAACAACCAGGGACTCCCAGTAACTGAGCAGGTCCCTGGAGCGATTTGGCCAAAGACCATCTCCTTTTGTATGTTCATACCATAAAGTCCAGGATGCATACCAAGGAGAGTACAGTCGGGCCCTGAGGCTTAGGAGGGTCTCAGTGGCGCCTTCCTCAGAGGGCAGTGCTCGCCACAGGACTTCACCTGGTAAGAGGCACTAATGGGAACAGAATGGAGGTGCCTTTACAAGGTAAACACTGAGTTACGATATGATCCAGCAGGCCCACTCCTGGGCCTATAACCTAAGAACGAAGACAGAAGTGGAAAGACACAGGCAGGCAAATCTGCATTGCAGGAGTATTACAATAGCCAGGACATGGAAGCAAGCAGAAAGTCCATCAACAGATGAGTGGACAAAGAAGAACAGGGACCTGAGCAGATGGAATATTAGCCAAGGAACAAAAGGAAACAATGCCATCAACAGCACCATCGGTGAGGCTAGAGTTCATCACGCACCTTGCAGTAAGTCACAGAGCGAAAGATACATAGCCTACGATATCACTTATAGGTGTTCCCTGAAAATTGATATCACTGAAGATATTTCCACAGAGAAAGGCAATCACAGATGCAATAAACAGATTTATGGTTCACCCATGGACAGGTGTGAGAATTGTGTACATTAGGAAATTGGGTTTAAGAGCGAGATACAAACACACGTGAAATACAAAATCACCAAAGGCCTACGGAATACCAAGAGAAGAGTACTCAACATTGTGTCATAAGCTACATGGGAAAAGGATCCAAAGAAGACTAGATACGTGTTTATGTGTAAAAGAGCCACATCTTTCACACCTACAACAAGCAAAACATTGTAATCAAACTTGCTGTGAGAAACAATAAACATTGAATTAAAAAACGAACAAGTCAGTCGTGAGGCACAAACATAAGGGGCTTTTTCCTGGCACAGTCCATTCTAATTGACAACCGAGAATACGACTTCCACTGAGGCTCTGTTGCCCGAGTAACCAGGTTTGGTAAAGGAGACCTGCTGCCGCCTTGTGGCCGTTTCTCAAAACAGCAGCTTTAAACCCAGTGCTAATGGTCACTTGATATTCAAAATCATTGCAGGCCTATAAATGACACCTGCCCTCAAAAACAATTCTTGGGTCGTCCATCGAGGAAAACAACTCAAAAGACGTGCACACTTCAAAACGACAATTTCAAGAGGCATATTTTGCGCACATTTTGTCATCTCTTTCTTTCTTTCTCTTGTGATAAATAAAAGGGCATGGAAAAATGCTCAACATCAGGAATTAATAAAGCCATGCAAATCCAGTCGACAAAAACGTTCACCCACCGTCGTCAGAATGATCATCAGCCACAGAGTCTACAAAGAATAAATGCTCAAGGTGTTTTAGAGAACTCTGTGCCCTCTAGCTGCCGCTGGGACATAACCTGGGAACAGCTAGTAGTGAGAACACCGTGGAGGTGCGTTGAAATGTAAAAATTGAGCTAACTGATGGGCCTATCTCCCGAGTAGGCCAAAATCAAAAAGACACAGCTGGCCGTCCTGCACTGCAGCAACATGTACCATCGCCAAGACTTGGAAGAAACCCAAATGTCCATCAACAGAACAATGCACCAAGAAGAAGGGGGCCCATGTGCACAATGGAACATGAGCCACGGAAGAGCATGCAACAGTGCCGCTGGCACCACCGTAGAAGGATCTACAGATACCCACCCAAAAGGAAGTACGAAAGAAACCGAAATAGAAATATCCTATGACATCACTTATAGCTGTTACTTCAACATTGATACCCATGAAGTCATTTCCAAGAGAAGGCCGTGCATAGATGCAGAAAACCAACTATGCTTAACCAAGTGGAAAGGTGTAAGGAATGTATGAATTTGGATATGGGGGTTTACAGACATGTACTGATACATATGAAATATATAATCACAAAATACCTAAGGAATACCAGGAGAGGTCGACTCAACACTCTGTAATAACCTACACGGGAAAGGATCCAAAGATGAATAGATTGATACATACATATGATGAACCAGATGCAGTACACCTAGAACACACACCACATTTTTATCCAATTGGCTGTGATACTAGATAACAATTAAATTTTAAAAAACACACAAGAAGTAAGGAGATATAAGCTCTTGGGGGTTTGCCCTGACACACTGCACTCTCATTTGCAGCCTACTAACACAATTTCCAGGAAGCCTCTGTTGCAGGAAAACCCAGAGTTGGAAATGGAGAAATGCTGCCGCCTTGTGGCCGTTTCCCGCAAGAGCGGCTTCAAACGCATAGCTATGGGTCACTTAACATTCATAAGGACTCAGGCCTCTAAAAGACACCTGCCCTCAAAAAAAAAAAAATGTCCTGAGCTCGGCCGTGGCCAAAAAAATTCAAAGCAGGCAAATGTGTCAAAGAGATAGTATGATAGAGGTAAGTTTTACTCACTCTTTATCAAAAAAAGGAAAATGGAGAAAAGCTCAACATCAGGAATCATCAGACTCCTCTAACCTACAAAAAGCTTTCAGCTCACCCAAGTTAACTACTGTCAGCCAAAAGACTACAAACAATAAATGCTGAAGGGGTTTTAGAGAACTCTGTTCCCTCTGTCTGTGGAGGACATGTCTAGTTGTAACAGCCAATAATGAGAACAGAAAGGAGCTGCGTTTTCAATTAAAAATTGAGCCACCCTTCCATCCAGAACACCCACAGCCGAGCCTCTCACCTGAGAAGACAGGCTGCAAGAGCTGCACTCCACGAGTTTTCACAGTAGCCAAGACACCGAAGCAACCCAAATGTCCATCAAGAGAAGAATGGATAAGAAGAGCTGGTCCGTGGACACAGTGGACTATTAGCCATGGAAAACAAGGAAACACTGCTCTTTGAGGCACCCGAGATGAGCCTAGAGATCATCACAGAACATGAGTTAAGTCGGAAAGCAAAAGGCATACCGTATGACATCACCTATAGGCGTTATCTAACAGCTGACACAAATGAACATATTTCCACAAAGAAAGACACTCAGAGACTTAGAAAACAAACTAAGCTGATGTAAAATGAAAGGTGGGGGGAATGGATAAATTAAGATTAGTGTCACCATATGTGTACAAATACGTATTAAATATATATATCAAACAGACCGACCATATAGCAAGGGAGGTCACCAGAACACTCTGCAATAATTTACATGGGAAGAGGATCTGTACAAGAATATATATATATATAAAACGTACAAATGAACCAGATTCTGTACATATAGGACCAACAGTATTCTAATCATTACCCCGATTTAAACAAATTAAAAGAGCGAACAAGAAGTAATGTGATATACACTTCTGGGGTTTTTTCCTGGCACATTCCATTCTAATTGACAACCTGGGAACAGGACTTCCAGAAGGCTCTGCTGCCCTAGTAACCAGATGTGGGAATGTAGCAATGCTGACGCCTTGTGGCCGTTTCCCACAGCAGCAGCTTTAAAGTCAGTGCTAATGGTCACTCAATATTCACACCCATTGCAGGCTTGTAAATGACACCTGCCCTCCAAAACAAAATCCTGGGGTCGAAAATCGACCAAAAAAGTCCAAAGAGGGCAACCTTCCAAGAAGACAATTTCGAGAGGTTTATTGTACTCACGGTTTTTTTTTTTCTGTTTTTGTTTAACAGAATAAAAAAAGGCGTGGAAAAATGCTGAACCTTAGGAATTATTAGACACGAAAATACACGTTACAAAAACCTATCATGTCACACGACTCAGCATGGCCAGCAGCAAAACTTCTGCAAACAAGAAATGCTGACGGGGTGGTGAAGAAATGCGTACCCTCGGTTCTAAGTGGGACGTGGTAAGAGCCCCTAAGGAAAACACAGTGGAGTTGCCTGGAAAGGGTCAACATTGAGCGACCGTTCAATCAAGCATAGCCACTGCTGGGTCTATCACCTGAGAGGATGAGAATCAAAAAGACACGGGCTGGCAATCCTGCAATCCAGCAATGTTTACCATAGCCAACACTTGGAAGCAATGAAAATGCCCAGCCACAGAGGAATGCAGAAAGGAGCAGTGGTCCATGGACACAATGGAAGAGTACTCCAGTGAAAAGTAGAAATTCCATTTTAAAAACAGATATAAGTAAGGAGACATCAGCTTTGGGGGGTTTCTCCAGACACATCCCACCGTCATTGATAACCAAGGAACACCACTGGCAGGAAGGCCTGTTTCACTAGTTACCAGAGTGGGAAACGCAGAAATGCTGCAGCCCTGTGGCCGTTACCTGCAACGGCAGCTTGAAAACCCGTGCTAATGGTCACTTCGTGTGCACAAGTCCTGGAGGGCTGTCAATGAAACCTGCCCTCAAAATGTCTTGAGGGAGGTAGTGGCCAAAATATTTCAAAAGGCGGCACATAGTTCAAGAAAAGAATGTGATGAGGTAAGCTACACACACAGTTTGAAGAAAAAAAGGGCATCCCTGAAAGCTCAATTTCAAGGCTTTATGAGACGCATGCAAATCCAACCACAGAGGTATCGGCTCACACCAGTCAGAAGAACCATCAGCAACAAGACTACCAACAATTCATGCTGAAGGGGTTGTGGAGAAGTGCATACCCTCTAGGTTAAGTGGGACTTTGCCGCCAGCCGCGGCGGGTCCTCAAAGTGTAGCAACAACCGACGAGAGGGGGTAGGGAACTGAACGCACCAAGGTATGGGATCAGAAGGGCACAAGCAACTGACGCTTGCAAGGCAAGTTTAATAACAAAGCATAGCCGTATATATACCCCTAAAGCAGGGAATTTGCTTCGTCACGCCTTATCGGCATCAGCTGGTTGGTTGGCTTCTCGGCTTAGTCACACCTTATCAGCATCAGCTGGTTGGTTGGCTGCTCGGCTTCTCCCTCAAAGGCACCAATTTCCCCTCCAGGGTTGCTTTTCCTAGCTTTAGGGAACAACCAGGGACTCCCAGTAACTGAGCAGGTCCCTGGAGCGATTTGGCCAAAGACCATCTCCTTTTGTATGTTCATACCATAAAGTCCAGGATGCATACCAAGGAGAGTACAGTCGGGCCCTGAGGCTTAGGAGGGTCTCAGTGGCGCCTTCCTCAGAGGGCAGTGCTCGCCACAGGACTTCACCTGGTAAGAGGCACTAATGGGAACAGAATGGAGGTGCCTTTACAAGGTAAACACTGAGTTACGATATGATCCAGCAGGCCCACTCCTGGGCCTATAACCTAAGAAAGAAGACAGAAGTGGAAAGACACAGGCAGGCAAATCTGCATTGCAGGAGTATTACAATAGCCAGGACATGGAAGCAAGCAGAAAGTCCATCAACAGATGAGTGGACAAAGAAGAACAGGGACCTGAGCAGATGGAATATTAGCCAAGGAACAAAAGGAAACAATGCCATCAACAGCACCATCGGTGAGGCTAGAGTTCATCACGCACCTTGCAGTAAGTCACAGAGCGAAAGATACATAGCCTACGATATCACTTATAGGTGTTCCCTGAAAATTGATATCACTGAAGATATTTCCACAGAGAAAGGCAATCACAGATGCAATAAACAGATTTATGGTTCACCCATGGACAGGTGTGAGAATTGTGTACATTAGGAAATTGGGTTTAAGAGCGAGATACAAACACAGGTGAAATACAAAATCACCAAAGGCCTACGGAATACCAAGAGAAGAGTACTCAACATTGTGTCATAAGCTACATGGGAAAAGGATCCAAAGAAGACTAGATACGTGTTTATGTGTAAAAGAGCCACATCTTTCACACCTACAACAAGCAAAACATTGTAATCAAACTTGCTGTGAGAAAAAATAAACATTGAATTAAAAAACGAACAGGTCAGTCGTGAGACACAAACTTAAGGGGCTTTTTCCTGGCACAGTCCATTCTAATTGACAACCGAGAATACGACTTCCACGGAGGCTCTGTTGCCCGAGTAACCAGGTTTGGTAAAGGAGACCTGCTGCCGCCTTGTGGCCGTTTCTCAAAACAGCAGCTTTAAACCCAGTGCTAATGGTCACTTGATATTCAAAATCATTGCAGGCCTATAAATGACACCTGCCCTCAAAAACAATTCTTGGGTCGTCCATCGAGGAAAACAACTCAAAAGACGTGCACACTTCAAAACGACAATTTCAAGAGGCATATTTTGCGCACATTTTGTCATCTCTTTCTTTCTTTCTCTTGTGATAAATAAAAGGGCATGGAAAAATGCTCAACATCAGGAATTAATAAAGCCATGCAAATCCAGTCGACAAAAACGTTCACCCACCGTCGTCAGAATGATCATCAGCCACAGAGTCTACAAAGAATAAATGCTCAAGGTGTTTTAGAGAACTCTGTGCCCTCTAGCTGCCGCTGGGACGTAACCTGGGAACAGCTAGTAGTGAGAACACCGTGGAGGTGCACTGAAAGGTAAAAATTGAGCTAACCTGTAATCGGGTAGGCCCACTGATGGGCCTATCTCCCGAGTAGACCAAAATCAAAAAGACACAGGCTGGCCATCCTGCACTGCAGCAACATGTACCATCGCCAAGACTTGGAAGAAACCCAAATGTCCATCAACAGAACAATGCACCAAGAAGAAGGGGGCCCATGTGCACAATGGAACATGAGCCACGGAAGAGCATGCAACAGTGCCGCTGGCACCACCGTAGAAGGATCTACAGATACCCACCCAAAAGGAAGTACGAAAGAAACCGAAATAGAAATATCCTATGACATCACTTATAGCTGTTACTTCAACATTGATACCCATGAAGTCATTTCCAAGAGAAGGCCGTGCATAGATGCAGAAAACCAACTATGCTTAACCAAGTGGAAAGGTGTAAGGAATGTATGAATTTGGATATGGGGGTTTACAGACATGTACTGATACATATGAAATATATAATCACAAAATACCTAAGGAATACCAGGAGAGGTCGACTCAACACTCTGTAATAACCTACACGGGAAAGGATCCAAAGATGAATAGATTGATACATACATATGATGAACCAGATGCAGTACACCTAGAACACACACCACATTTTTATCCAATTGGCTGTGATATTAGATAACAATTAAATTTTAAAAAACACACAAGAAGTAAGGAGATATAAGCTCTTGGGGGTTTGCCCTGACACACTGCACTCTCATTTGCAGCCTACTAACACAATTTCCAGGAAGCCTCTGTTGCAGGAAAACCCAGAGTTGGAAATGGAGAAATGCTGCCGCCTTGTGGCCGTTTCCCGCAAGAGCGGCTTCAAACGCATAGCTATGGGTCACTTAACATTCATAAGGACTCAGGCCTCTAAAAGACACCTGCCCTCAAAAAAAAAAAATGTCCTGAGCTCGGCCGTGGCCAAAAAAATTCAAAGCAGGCAAATGTGTCAAAGAGATAGTATGATAGAGGTAAGTTTTACTCACTCTTTATCAAAAAAAGGAAAATGGAGAAAAGCTCAACATCAGGAATCATCAGACTCCTCTAACCTACAAAAAGCTTTCAGCTCACCCAAGTTAACTACCGTCAGCCAAAAGACTACAAACAATAAATGCTGAAGGGGTTTTAGAGAACTCTGTTCCCTCTGTCTGTGGAGGACATGTCTAGTTGTAACAGCCAATAATGAGAACAGAAAGGAGCTGCGTTTTCAATTAAAAATTGAGCCACCCTTCCATCCAGAACACCCACAGCTGAGCCTCTCACCTGAGAAGACAGGCTGCAAGAGCTGCACTCCACGAGTTTTCACAGTAGCCAAGACACCGAAGCAACCCAAATGTCCATCAACAGATGAATGGATAAGAAGAGCTGGTCCGTGGACACAGTGGACTATTAGCCATGGAAAACAAGGAAACACTGCTCTTTGAGGCACCCGAGATGAGCCTAGAGATCATCACAGAACATCAGTTAAGTCGGAAAGCAAAAGGCATACCGTATGACATCACCTATAGGCGTTATCTAACAGCTGACACAAATGAACATATTTCCACAAAGAAAGACACTCACAGACTTAGAAAGCAAACTAAGCTTATGTAAAATGAAAGGTGGGGGGAATGGATAAATTAAGATTAGTGTCACCATATGTGTACAAATACGTATTAAATATATATATCAAACAGACCGACCATATAGCAAGGGAGGTCACCAGAACACTCTGCAATAATTTACATGGGAAGAGGATCTGTACAAGAATATATATATATATATATATAAAACGTACAAATGAACCAGATTCTGTACATATAGGACCAACAGTATTCTAATCATTACCCCGATTTAAACAAATTAAAAGAGCGAACAAGAAGTAATGTGACATACACTTCTGGGGTTTTTTCCTGGCACATTCCATTCTAATTGACAACCTGGGAACAGGACTTCCAGAAGGCTCTGCTGCCCTAGTAACCAGATGTGGGAATGTAGCAATGCTGACGCCTTGTGGCCGTTTCCCACAGCAGCAGCTTTAAAGTCAGTGCTAATGGTCACTCAATATTCACACCCATTGCAGGCTTGTAAATGACACCTGCCCTCCAAAACAAAATCCTGGGGTCGAAAATCGACCAAAAAAGTCCAAAGAGGGCAACCTTCCAAGAAGACAATTTCGAGAGGTTTATTGTACTCACGGTTTTTTTTTTTCTGTTTTTGTTTAACAGAATAAAAAAAGGCGTGGAAAAATGCTGAACCTTAGGAATTATTAGACACGAAAATACACGTTACAAAAACCTATCATGTCACACGACTCAGCATGGCCAGCAGCAAAACTTCTGCAAACAAGAAATGCTGACGGGGTGGTGAAGAAATGCGTACCCTCGGTTCTAAGTGGGACGTGGTAAGAGCCCCTAAGGAAAACACAGTGGAGTTGCCTGGAAAGGGTCAACATTGAGCGACCGTTCAATCAAGCATAGCCACTGCTGGGTCTATCACCTGAGAGGATGAGAATCAAAAAGACACGGGCTGGCAATCCTGCAATCCAGCAATGTTTACCATAGCCAACACTTGGAAGCAATGAAAATGCCCAGCCACAGAGGAATGCAGAAAGGAGCAGTGGTCCATGGACACAATGGAAGAGTACTCCAGTGAAAAGTAGAAATTCCATTTTAAAAACAGATATAAGTAAGGAGACATCAGCTTTGGGGGGTTTCTCCAGACACATCCCACCGTCATTGATAACCAAGGAACACCACTGGCAGGAAGGCCTGTTTCACTAGTTACCAGAGTGGGAAACGCAGAAATGCTGCAGCCCTGTGGCCGTTACCTGCAACGGCAGCTTGAAAACCCGTGCTAATGGTCACTTCGTGTGCACAAGTCCTGGAGGGCTGTCAATGAAACCTGCCCTCAAAATGTCTTGAGGGAGGTAGTGGCCAAAATATTTCAAAAGGCGGCACATAGTTCAAGAAAAGAATGTGATGAGGTAAGCTACACACACAGTTTGAAGAAAAAAAGGGCATCCCTGAAAGCTCAATTTCAAGGCTTTATGAGACGCATGCAAATCCAACCACAGAGGTATCGGCTCACACCAGTCAGAAGAACCATCAGCAACAAGACTACCAACAATTCATGCTGAAGGGGTTGTGGAGAAGTGCATACCCTCTAGGTTAAGTGGGACTTTGCCGCCAGCCGCGGCGGGTCCTCAAAGTGTAGCAACAACCGACGAGAGGGGGTAGGGAACTGAACGCACCAAGGTATGGGATCAGAAGGGCACAAGCAACTGACGCTTGCAAGGCAAGTTTAATAACAAAGCATAGCCGTATATATACCCCTAAAGCAGGGAATTTGCTTCGTCACGCCTTATCGGCATCAGCTGGTTGGTTGGCTTCTCGGCTTAGTCACACCTTATCAGCATCAGCTGGTTGGTTGGCTGCTCGGCTTCTCCCTCAAAGGCACCAATTTCCCCTCCAGGGTTGCTTTTCCTAGCTTTAGGGAACAACCAGGGACTCCCAGTAACTGAGCAGGTCCCTGGAGCGATTTGGCCAAAGACCATCTCCTTTTGTATGTTCATACCATAAAGTCCAGGATGCATACCAAGGAGAGTACAGTCGGGCCCTGAGGCTTAGGAGGGTCTTAGTGGCGCCTTCCTCAGAGGGCAATGCTCGCCACAGGACTTCACCTGGTAAGAGGCACTAATGGGAACAGAATGGAGGTGCCTTTACAAGGTAAACACTGAGTTACGATATGATCCAGCAGGCCCACTCCTGGGCCTATAACCTAAGAAAGAAGACAGAAGTGGAAAGACACAGGCAGGCAAATCTGCATTGCAGGAGTATTACAATAGCCAGGACATGGAAGCAAGCAGAAAGTCCATCAACAGATGAGTGGACAAAGAAGAACAGGGACCTGAGCAGATGGAATATTAGCCAAGGAACAAAAGGAAACAATGCCATCAACAGCACCATCGGTGAGGCTAGAGTTCATCACGCACCTTGCAGTAAGTCACAGAGCGAAAGATACATAGCCTACGATATCACTTATAGGTGTTCCCTAAAAATTGATATCACTGAAGATATTTCCACAGAGAAAGGCAATCACAGATGCAATAAACAGATTTATGGTTCACCCATGGACAGGTGTGAGAATTGTGTACATTAGGAAATTGGGTTTAAGAGAGAGATACAAACACAGGTGAAATACAAAATCACCAAAGGCCTACGGAATACCAAGAGAAGAGTACTCAACATTGTGTCATAAGCTACATGGGAAAAGGATCCAAAGAAGACTAGATACGTGTTTATGTGTAAAAGAGCCACATCTTTCACACCTACAACAAGCAAAACATTGTAATCAAACTTGCTGTGAGAAACAATAAACATTGAATTAAAAAACGAACAAGTCAGTCGTGAGGCACAAACATAAGGGGCTTTTTCCTGGCACAGTCCATTCTAATTGACAACCGAGAATACGACTTCCACGGAGGCTCTGTTGCCCGAGTAACCAGGTTTGGTAAAGGAGACCTGCTGCCGCCTTGTGGCCGTTTCTCAAAACAGCAGCTTTAAACCCAGTGCTAATGGTCACTTGATATTCAAAATCATTGCAGGCCTATAAATGACACCTGCCCTCAAAAACGATTCTTGGGTCGTCAATCGAGGAAAAAAACTCAAAAGATGTGCACACTTCAAAACGACAATTTCAAGAGGCATATTTTGCGCACATTTTGTCTTCTCTTTCTTTCTTTCTCTTGTGATAAATAAAAGGGCATGGAAAAATGCTCAACATCAGGAATTAATAAAGCCATGCAAATCCAGTCGACAGAAACGTTCACCCACCGTCGTCAGAATGATCATCAGCCACAGAGTCTACAAAGAATAAATGCTCAAGGTGTTTTAGAGAACTCTGTGCCCTCTAGCGGCCGCTGGGACGTAACCTGGGAACAGCTAGTAGTGAGAACACCGTGGAGGTGCACTGAAAGGTAAAAATTGAGCTAACCTGTAATCGGGTAGGCCCACTGATGGGCCTATCTCCCGAGTAGACCAAAATCAAAAAGACACAGGCTGGCCATCCTGCACTGCAGCAACATGTACCATCGCCAAGACTTGGAAGAAACCCAAATGTCCATCAACAGAACAATGCACCAAGAAGAAGGGGGCCCATGTGCACAATGGAACATGAGCCACGGAAGAGCATGCAACAGTGCCGCTGGCACCACCGTAGAAGGATCTACAGATACCCACCCAAAAGGAAGTACGAAAGAAACCGAAATAGAAATATCCTATGACATCACTTATAGCTGTTACTTCAACATTGATACCCATGAAGTCATTTCCAAGAGAAGGCCGTGCATAGATGCAGAAAACCAACTATGCTTAACCAAGTGGAAAGGTGTAAGGAATGTATGAATTTGGATATGGGGGTTTACAGACATGTACTGATACATATGAAATATATAATCACAAAATACCTAAGGAATACCAGGAGAGGTCGACTCAACACTCTGTAATAACCTACACGGGAAAGGATCCAAAGATGAATAGATTGATACATACATATGATGAACCAGATGCAGTACACCTAGAACACACACCACATTTTTATCCAATTGGCTGTGATACTAGATAACAATTAAATTTTAAAAAACACACAAGAAGTAAGGAGATATAAGCTCTTGGGGGTTTGCCCTGACACACTGCACTCTCATTTGCAGCCTACTAACACAATTTCCAGGAAGCCTCTGTTGCAGGAAAACCCAGAGTTGGAAATGGAGAAATGCTGCCGCCTTGTGGCCGTTTCCCGCAAGAGCGGCTTCAAACGCATAGCTATGGGTCACTTAACATTCATAAGGACTCAGGCCTCTAAAAGACACCTGCCCTCAAAAAAAAAAAAATGTCCTGAGCTCGGCCGTGGCCAAAAAAATTCAAAGCAGGCAAATGTGTCAAAGAGATAGTATGATAGAGGTAAGTTTTACTCACTCTTTATCAAAAAAAGGAAAATGGAGAAAAACTCAACATCAGGAATCATCAGACTCCTCTAACCTACAAAAAGCTTTCAGCTCACCCAAGTTAACTACCGTCAGCCAAAAGACTACAAACAATAAATGCTGAAGGGGTTTTAGAGAACTCTGTTCCCTCTGTCTGTGGAGGACATGTCTAGTTGTAACAGCCAATAATGAGAACAGAAAGGAGCTGCGTTTTCAATTAAAAATTGAGCCACCCTTCCATCCAGAACACCCACAGCTGAGCCTCTCACCTGAGAAGACAGGCTGCAAGAGCTGCACTCCACGAGTTTTCACAGTAGCCAAGACACCGAAGCAACCCAAATGTCCATCAACAGATGAATGGATAAGAAGAGCTGGTCCGTGGACACAGTGGACTATTAGCCATGGAAAACAAGGAAACACTGCTCTTTGAGGCACCCGAGATGAGCCTAGAGATCATCACAGAACATCAGTTAAGTCGGAAAGCAAAAGGCATACCGTATGACATCACCTATAGGCGTTATCTAACAGCTGACACAAATGAACATATTTCCACAAAGAAAGACACTCACAGACTTAGAAAGCAAACTAAGCTTATGTAAAATGAAAGGTGGGGGGAATGGATAAATTAAGATTAGTGTCACCATATGTGTACAAATACGTATTAAATATATATATCAAACAGACCGACCATATAGCAAGGGAGGTCACCAGAACACTCTGCAATAATTTACATGGGAAGAGGATCTGTACAAGAATATATATATATATATATAAAACGTACAAATGAACCAGATTCTGTACATATAGGACCAACAGTATTCTAAACATTACCCCGATTTAAACAAATTAAAAGAGCGAACAAGAAGTAATGTGACATACACTTCTGGGGTTTTTTCCTGGCACATTCCATTCTAATTGACAACCTGGGAACAGGACTTCCAGAACGCTCTGCTGCCCTAGTAACCAGATGTGGGAATGTAGCAATGCTGACGCCTTGTGGCCGTTTCCCACAGCAGCAGCTTTAAAGTCAGTGCTAATGGTCACTCAATATTCACACCCATTGCAGGCTTGTAAATGACACCTGCCCTCCAAAACAAAATCCTGGGGTCGAAAATCGACCAAAAAAGTCCAAAGAGGGCAACCTTCCAAGAAGACAATTTCGAGAGGTTTATTGTACTCACGGTTTTTTTTTTTCTGTTTTTGTTTAACAGAATAAAAAAAGGCGTGGAAAAATGCTGAACCTTAGGAATTATTAGACACGAAAATACACGTTACAAAAACCTATCATGTCACACGACTCAGCATGGCCAGCAGCAAAACTTCTGCAAACAAGAAATGCTGACGGGGTGGTGAAGAAATGCGTACCCTCGGTTCTAAGTGGGACGTGGTAAGAGCCCCTAAGGAAAACACAGTGGAGTTGCCTGGAAAGGGTGAACATTGAGCGACCGTTCAATCAAGCATAGCCACTGCTGGGTCTATCACCTGAGAGGATGAGAATCAAAAAGACACGGGCTGGCAATCCTGCAATCCAGCAATGTTTACCATAGCCAACACTTGGAAGCAATGAAAATGCCCAGCCACAGAGGAATGCAGAAAGGAGCAGTGGTCCATGGACACAATGGAAGAGTACTCCAGTGAAAAGTAGAAATTCCATTTTAAAAACAGATATAAGTAAGGAGACATCAGCTTTGGGGGGTTTCTCCAGACACATCCCACCGTCATTGATAACCAAGGAACACCACTGGCAGGAAGGCCTGTTTCACTAGTTACCAGAGTGGGAAACGCAGAAATGCTGCAGCCCTGTGGCCGTTACCTGCAACGGCAGCTTGAAAACCCGTGCTAATGGTCACTTCGTGTGCACAAGTCCTGGAGGGCTGTCAATGAAACCTGCCCTCAAAATGTCTTGAGGGAGGTAGTGGCCAAAATATTTCAAAAGGCGGCACATAGTTCAAGAAAAGAATGTGATGAGGTAAGCTACACACACAGTTTGAAGAAAAAAAGGGCATCCCTGAAAGCTCAATTTCAAGGCTTTATGAGACGCATGCAAATCCAACCACAGAGGTATCGGCTCACACCAGTCAGAAGAACCATCAGCAACAAGACTACCAACAATTCATGCTGAAGGGGTTGTGGAGAAGTGCATACCCTCTAGGTTAAGTGGGACTTTGCCGCCAGCCGCGGCGGGTCCTCAAAGTGTAGCAACAACCGACGAGAGGGGGTAGGGAACTGAACGCACCAAGGTATGGGATCAGAAGGGCACAAGCAACTGACGCTTGCAAGGCAAGTTTAATAACAAAGCATAGCCGTATATATACCCCTAAAGCAGGGAATTTGCTTCGTCACGCCTTATCGGCATCAGCTGGTTGGTTGGCTTCTCGGCTTAGTCACACCTTATCAGCATCAGCTGGTTGGTTGGCTGCTCGGCTTCTCCCTCAAAGGCACCAATTTCCCCTCCAGGGTTGCTTTTCCTAGCTTTAGGGAACAACCAGGGACTCCCAGTAACTGAGCAGGTCCCTGGAGCGATTTGGCCAAAGACCATCTCCTTTTGTATGTTCATACCATAAAGTCCAGGATGCATACCAAGGAGAGTACAGTCGGGCCCTGAGGCTTAGGAGGGTCTTAGTGGCGCCTTCCTCAGAGGGCAATGCTCGCCACAGGACTTCACCTGGTAAGAGGCACTAATGGGAACAGAATGGAGGTGCCTTTACAAGGTAAACACTGAGTTACGATATGATCCAGCAGGCCCACTCCTGGGCCTATAACCTAAGAAAGAAGACAGAAGTGGAAAGACACAGGCAGGCAAATCTGCATTGCAGGAGTATTACAATAGCCAGGACATGGAAGCAAGCAGAAAGTCCATCAACAGATGAGTGGACAAAGAAGAACAGGGACCTGAGCAGATGGAATATTAGCCAAGGAACAAAAGGAAACAATGCCATCAACAGCACCATCGGTGAGGCTAGAGTTCATCACGCACCTTGCAGTAAGTCACAGAGCGAAAGATACATAGCCTACGATATCACTTATAGGTGTTCCCTAAAAATTGATATCACTGAAGATATTTCCACAGAGAAAGGCAATCACAGATGCAATAAACAGATTTATGGTTCACCCATGGACAGGTGTGAGAATTGTGTACATTAGGAAATTGGGTTTAAGAGAGAGATACAAACACACGTGAAATACAAAATCACCAAAGGCCTACGGAATACCAAGAGAAGAGTACTCAACATTGTGTCATAAGCTACATGGGAAAAGGATCCAAAGAAGACTAGATACGTGTTTATGTGTAAAAGAGCCACATCTTTCACACCTACAACAAGCAAAACATTGTAATCAAACTTGCTGTGAGAAACAATAAACATTGAATTAAAAAACGAACAAGTCAGTCGTGAGGCACAAACATAAGGGGCTTTTTCCTGGCACAGTCCATTCTAATTGACAACCGAGAATACGACTTCCACGGAGGCTCTGTTGCCCGAGTAACCAGGTTTGGTAAAGGAGACCTGCTGCCGCCTTGTGGCCGTTTCTCAAAACAGCAGCTTTAAACCCAGTGCTAATGGTCACTTGATATTCAAAATCATTGCAGGCCTATAAATGACACCTGCCCTCAAAAACGATTCTTGGGTCGTCAATCGAGGAAAAAAACTCAAAAGATGTGCACACTTCAAAACGACAATTTCAAGAGGCATATTTTGCGCACATTTTGTCTTCTCTTTCTTTCTTTCTCTTGTGATAAATAAAAGGGCATGGAAAAATGCTCAACATCAGGAATTAATAAAGCCATGCAAATCCAGTCGACAGAAACGTTCACCCACCGTCGTCAGAATGATCATCAGCCACAGAGTCTACAAAGAATAAATGCTCAAGGTGTTTTAGAGAACTCTGTGCCCTCTAGCGGCCGCTGGGACGTAACCTGGGAACAGCTAGTAGTGAGAACACCGTGGAGGTGCACTGAAAGGTAAAAATTGAGCTAACCTGTAATCGGGTAGGCCCACTGATGGGCCTATCTCCCGAGTAGACCAAAATCAAAAAGACACAGGCTGGCCATCCTGCACTGCAGCAACATGTACCATCGCCAAGACTTGGAAGAAACCCAAATGTCCATCAACAGAACAATGCACCAAGAAGAAGGGGGCCCATGTGCACAATGGAACATGAGCCACGGAAGAGCATGCAACAGTGCCGCTGGCACCACCGTAGAAGGATCTACAGATACCCACCCAAAAGGAAGTACGAAAGAAACCGAAATAGAAATATCCTATGACATCACTTATAGCTGTTACTTCAACATTGATACCCATGAAGTCATTTCCAAGAGAAGGCCGTGCATAGATGCAGAAAACCAACTATGCTTAACCAAGTGGAAAGGTGTAAGGAATGTATGAATTTGGATATGGGGGTTTACAGACATGTACTGATACATATGAAATATATAATCACAAAATACCTAAGGAATACCAGGAGAGGTCGACTCAACACTCTGTAATAACCTACACGGGAAAGGATCCAAAGATGAATAGATTGATACATACATATGATGAACCAGATGCAGTACACCTAGAACACACACCACATTTTTATCCAATTGGCTGTGATACTAGATAACAATTAAATTTTAAAAAACACACAAGAAGTAAGGAGATATAAGCTCTTGGGGGTTTGCCCTGACACACTGCACTCTCATTTGCAGCCTACTAACACAATTTCCAGGAAGCCTCTGTTGCAGGAAAACCCAGAGTTGGAAATGGAGAAATGCTGCCGCCTTGTGGCCGTTTCCCGCAAGAGCGGCTTCAAACGCATAGCTATGGGTCACTTAACATTCATAAGGACTCAGGCCTCTAAAAGACACCTGCCCTCAAAAAAAAAAAATGTCCTGAGCTCGGCCGTGGCCAAAAAAATTCAAAGCAGGCAAATGTGTCAAAGAGATAGTATGATAGAGGTAAGTTTTACTCACTCTTTATCAAAAAAAGGAAAATGGAGAAAAGCTCAACATCAGGAATCATCAGACTCCTCTAACCTACAAAAAGCTTTCAGCTCACCCAAGTTAACTACCGTCAGCCAAAAGACTACAAACAATAAATGCTGAAGGGGTTTTAGAGAACTCTGTTCCCTCTGTCTGTGGAGGACATGTCTAGTTGTAACAGCCAATAATGAGAACAGAAAGGAGCTGCGTTTTCAATTAAAAATTGAGCCACCCTTCCATCCAGAACACCCACAGCTGAGCCTCTCACCTGAGAAGACAGGCTGCAAGAGCTGCACTCCACGAGTTTTCACAGTAGCCAAGACACCGAAGCAACCCAAATGTCCATCAACAGATGAATGGATAAGAAGAGCTGGTCCGTGGACACAGTGGACTATTAGCCATGGAAAACAAGGAAACACTGCTCTTTGAGGCACCCGAGATGAGCCTAGAGATCATCACAGAACATCAGTTAAGTCGGAAAGCAAAAGGCATACCGTATGACATCACCTATAGGCGTTATCTAACAGCTGACACAAATGAACATATTTCCACAAAGAAAGACACTCACAGACTTAGAAAGCAAACTAAGCTTATGTAAAATGAAAGGTGGGGGGAATGGATAAATTAAGATTAGTGTCACCATATGTGTACAAATACGTATTAAATATATATATCAAACAGACCGACCATATAGCAAGGGAGGTCACCAGAACACTCTGCAATAATTTACATGGGAAGAGGATCTGTACAAGAATATATATATATATATATAAAACGTACAAATGAACCAGATTCTGTACATATAGGACCAACAGTATTCTAATCATTACCCCGATTTAAACAAATTAAAAGAGCGAACAAGAAGTAATGTGACATACACTTCTGGGGTTTTTTCCTGGCACATTCCATTCTAATTGACAACCTGGGAACAGGACTTCCAGAACGCTCTGCTGCCCTAGTAACCAGATGTGGGAATGTAGCAATGCTGACGCCTTGTGGCCGTTTCCCACAGCAGCAGCTTTAAAGTCAGTGCTAATGGTCACTCAATATTCACACCCATTGCAGGCTTGTAAATGACAACTGCCCTCCAAAACAAAATCCTGGGGTCGAAAATCGACCAAAAAAGTCCAAAGAGGGCAACCTTCCAAGAAGACAATTTCGAGAGGTTTATTGTACTCACGGTTTTTTTTTTCTGTTTTTGTTTAACAGAATAAAAAAAGGCGTGGAAAAATGCTGAACCTTAGGAATTATTAGACACGAAAATACACGTTACAAAAACCTATCATGTCACACGACTCAGCATGGCCAGCAGCAAAACTTCTGCAAACAAGAAATGCTGACGGGGTGGTGAAGAAATGCGTACCCTCGGTTCTAAGTGGGACGTGGTAAGAGCCCCTAAGGAAAACACAGTGGAGTTGCCTGGAAAGGGTCAACATTGAGCGACCGTTCAATCAAGCATAGCCACTGCTGGGTCTATCACCTGAGAGGATGAGAATCAAAAAGACACGGGCTGGCAATCCTGCAATCCAGCAATGTTTACCATAGCCAACACTTGGAAGCAATGAAAATGCCCAGCCACAGAGGAGTGCAGAAAGGAGCAGTGGTCCATGGACACAATGGAAGAGTACTCCAGTGAAAAGTAGAAATTCCATTTTAAAAACAGATATAAGTAAGGAGACATCAGCTTTGGGGGGTTTCTCCAGACACATCCCACCGTCATTGATAACCAAGGAACACCACTGGCAGGAAGGCCTGTTTCACTAGTTACCAGAGTGGGAAACGCAGAAATGCTGCAGCCCTGTGGCCGTTACCTGCAACGGCAGCTTGAAAACCCGTGCTAATGGTCACTTCGTGTGCACAAGTCCTGGAGGGCTGTCAATGAAACCTGCCCTCAAAATGTCTTGAGGGAGGTAGTGGCCAAAATATTTCAAAAGGCGGCACATAGTTCAAGAAAAGAATGTGATGAGGTAAGCTACACACACAGTTTGAAGAAAAAAAGGGCATCCCTGAAAGCTCAATTTCAAGGCTTTATGAGACGCATGCAAATCCAACCACAGAGGTATCGGCTCACACCAGTCAGAAGAACCATCAGCAACAAGACTACCAACAATTCATGCTGAAGGGGTTGTGGAGAAGTGCATACCCTCTAGGTTAAGTGGGACTTTGCCGCCAGCCGCGGCGGGTCCTCAAAGTGTAGCAACAACCGACGAGAGGGGGTAGGGAACTGAACGCACCAAGGTATGGGATCAGAAGGGCACAAGCAACTGACGCTTGCAAGGCAAGTTTAATAACAAAGCATAGCCGTATATATACCCCTAAAGCAGGGAATTTGCTTCGTCACGCCTTATCGGCATCAGCTGGTTGGTTGGCTTCTCGGCTTAGTCACACCTTATCAGCATCAGCTGGTTGGTTGGCTGCTCGGCTTCTCCCTCAAAGGCACCAATTTCCCCTCCAGGGTTGCTTTTCCTAGCTTTAGGGAACAACCAGGGACTCCCAGTAACTGAGCAGGTCCCTGGAGCGATTTGGCCAAAGACCATCTCCTTTTGTATGTTCATACCATAAAGTCCAGGATGCATACCAAGGAGAGTACAGTCGGGCCCTGAGGCTTAGGAGGGTCTCAGTGGCGCCTTCCTCAGAGGGCAGTGCTCGCCACAGGACTTCACCTGGTAAGAGGCACTAATGGGAACAGAATGGAGGTGCCTTTACAAGGTAAACACTGAGTTACGATATGATCCAGCAGGCCCACTCCTGGGCCTATAACCTAAGAACGAAGACAGAAGTGGAAAGACACAGGCAGGCAAATCTGCATTGCAGGAGTATTACAATAGCCAGGACATGGAAGCAAGCAGAAAGTCCATCAACAGATGAGTGGACAAAGAAGAACAGGGACCTGAGCAGATGGAATATTAGCCAAGGAACAAAAGGAAACAATGCCATCAACAGCACCATCGGTGAGGCTAGAGTTCATCACGCACCTTGCAGTAAGTCACAGAGCGAAAGATACATAGCCTACGATATCACTTATAGGTGTTCCCTGAAAATTGATATCACTGAAGATATTTCCACAGAGAAAGGCAATCACAGATGCAATAAACAGATTTATGGTTCACCCATGGACAGGTGTGAGAATTGTGTACATTAGGAAATTGGGTTTAAGAGCGAGATACAAACACACGTGAAATACAAAATCACCAAAGGCCTACGGAATACCAAGAGAAGAGTACTCAACATTGTGTCATAAGCTACATGGGAAAAGGATCCAAAGAAGACTAGATACGTGTTTATGTGTAAAAGAGCCACATCTTTCACACCTACAACAAGCAAAACATTGTAATCAAACTTGCTGTGAGAAACAATAAACATTGAATTAAAAAACGAACAAGTCAGTCGTGAGGCACAAACATAAGGGGCTTTTTCCTGGCACAGTCCATTCTAATTGACAACCGAGAATACGACTTCCACTGAGGCTCTGTTGCCCGAGTAACCAGGTTTGGTAAAGGAGACCTGCTGCCGCCTTGTGGCCGTTTCTCAAAACAGCAGCTTTAAACCCAGTGCTAATGGTCACTTGATATTCAAAATCATTGCAGGCCTATAAATGACACCTGCCCTCAAAAACAATTCTTGGGTCGTCCATCGAGGAAAACAACTCAAAAGACGTGCACACTTCAAAACGACAATTTCAAGAGGCATATTTTGCGCACATTTTGTCATCTCTTTCTTTCTTTCTCTTGTGATAAATAAAAGGGCATGGAAAAATGCTCAACATCAGGAATTAATAAAGCCATGCAAATCCAGTCGACAAAAACGTTCACCCACCGTCGTCAGAATGATCATCAGCCACAGAGTCTACAAAGAATAAATGCTCAAGGTGTTTTAGAGAACTCTGTGCCCTCTAGCTGCCGCTGGGACATAACCTGGGAACAGCTAGTAGTGAGAACACCGTGGAGGTGCGTTGAAATGTAAAAATTGAGCTAACTGATGGGCCTATCTCCCGAGTAGGCCAAAATCAAAAAGACACAGCTGGCCGTCCTGCACTGCAGCAACATGTACCATCGCCAAGACTTGGAAGAAACCCAAATGTCCATCAACAGAACAATGCACCAAGAAGAAGGGGGCCCATGTGCACAATGGAACATGAGCCACGGAAGAGCATGCAACAGTGCCGCTGGCACCACCGTAGAAGGATCTACAGATACCCACCCAAAAGGAAGTACGAAAGAAACCGAAATAGAAATATCCTATGACATCACTTATAGCTGTTACTTCAACATTGATACCCATGAAGTCATTTCCAAGAGAAGGCCGTGCATAGATGCAGAAAACCAACTATGCTTAACCAAGTGGAAAGGTGTAAGGAATGTATGAATTTGGATATGGGGGTTTACAGACATGTACTGATACATATGAAATATATAATCACAAAATACCTAAGGAATACCAGGAGAGGTCGACTCAACACTCTGTAATAACCTACACGGGAAAGGATCCAAAGATGAATAGATTGATACATACATATGATGAACCAGATGCAGTACACCTAGAACACACACCACATTTTTATCCAATTGGCTGTGATACTAGATAACAATTAAATTTTAAAAAACACACAAGAAGTAAGGAGATATAAGCTCTTGGGGGTTTGCCCTGACACACTGCACTCTCATTTGCAGCCTACTAACACAATTTCCAGGAAGCCTCTGTTGCAGGAAAACCCAGAGTTGGAAATGGAGAAATGCTGCCGCCTTGTGGCCGTTTCCCGCAAGAGCGGCTTCAAACGCATAGCTATGGGTCACTTAACATTCATAAGGACTCAGGCCTCTAAAAGACACCTGCCCTCAAAAAAAAAAATGTCCTGAGCTCGGCCGTGGCCAAAAAAATTCAAAGCAGGCAAATGTGTCAAAGAGATAGTATGATAGAGGTAAGTTTTACTCACTCTTTATCAAAAAAAGGAAAATGGAGAAAAGCTCAACATCAGGAATCATCAGACTCCTCTAACCTACAAAAAGCTTTCAGCTCACCCAAGTTAACTACCGTCAGCCAAAAGACTACAAACAATAAATGCTGAAGGGGTTTTAGAGAACTCTGTTCCCTCTGTCTGTGGAGGACATGTCTAGTTGTAACAGCCAATAATGAGAACAGAAAGGAGCTGCGTTTTCAATTAAAAATTGAGCCACCCTTCCATCCAGAACACCCACAGCCGAGCCTCTCACCTGAGAAGACAGGCTGCAAGAGCTGCACTCCACGAGTTTTCACAGTAGCCAAGACACCGAAGCAACCCAAATGTCCATCAACAGAAGAATGGATAAGAAGAGCTGGTCCGTGGACACAGTGGACTATTAGTCATGGAAAACAAGGAAACACTGCTCTTTGAGGCACCCGAGATGAGCCTAGAGATCATCACAGAACATGAGTTAAGTCGGAAAGCAAAAGGCATACCGTGTGACATCACCTATAGGCGTTATCTAACAGCTGACACAAATGAACATATTTCCACAAAGAAAGACACTCAGAGACTTAGAAAACAAACTAAGCTGATGTAAAATGAAAGGTGGGGGGAATGGATAAATTAAGATTAGTGTCACCATATGTGTACAAATACGTATTAAATATATATATCAAACAGACCGACCATATAGCAAGGGAGGTCACCAGAACACTCTGCAATAATTTACATGGGAAGAGGATCTGTACAAGAATATATATATATATAAAACGTACAAATGAACCAGATTCTGTACATATAGGACCAACAGTATTCTAATCATTACCCCGATTTAAACAAATTAAAAGAGCGAACAAGAAGTAATGTGACATACACTTCTGGGGTTTTTTCCTGGCACATTCCATTCTAATTGACAACCTGGGAACAGGACTTCCAGAAGGCTCTGCTGCCCTAGTAACCAGATGTGGGAATGTAGCAATGCTGACGCCTTGTGGCCGTTTCCCACAGCAGCAGCTTTAAAGTCAGTGCTAATGGTCACTCAATATTCACACCCATTGCAGGCTTGTAAATGACACCTGCCCTCCAAAACAAAATCCTGGGGTCGAAAATCGACCAAAAAAGTCCAAAGAGGGCAACCTTCCAAGAAGACAATTTCGAGAGGTTTATTGTACTCACGGGTTTTTTTTTTCTGTTTTTGTTTAACAGAATAAAAAAAGGCGTGGAAAAATGCTGAACCTTAGGAATTATTAGACACGAAAATACACGTTACAAAAACCTATCATGTCACACGACTCAGCATGGCCAGCAGCAAAACTTCTGCAAACAAGAAATGCTGACGGGGTGGTGAAGAAATGCGTACCCTCGGTTCTAAGTGGGACGTGGTAAGAGCCCCTAAGGAAAACACAGTGGAGTTGCCTGGAAAGGGTCAACATTGAGCGACCGTTCAATCAAGCATAGCCACTGCTGGGTCTATCACCTGAGAGGATGAGAATCAAAAAGACACGGGCTGGCAATCCTGCAATCCAGCAATGTTTACCATAGCCAACACTTGGAAGCAATGAAAATGCCCAGCCACAGAGGAGTGCAGAAAGGAGCAGTGGTCCATGGACACAATGGAAGAGTACTCCAGTGAAAAGTAGAAATTCCATTTTAAAAACAGATATAAGTAAGGAGACATCAGCTTTGGGGGGTTTCTCCAGACACATCCCACCGTCATTGATAACCAAGGAACACCACTGGCAGGAAGGCCTGTTTCACTAGTTACCAGAGTGGGAAACGCAGAAATGCTGCAGCCCTGTGGCCGTTACCTGCAACGGCAGCTTGAAAACCCGTGCTAATGGTCACTTCGTGTGCACAAGTCCTGGAGGGCTGTCAATGAAACCTGCCCTCAAAATGTCTTGAGGGAGGTAGTGGCCAAAATATTTCAAAAGGCGGCACATAGTTCAAGAAAAGAATGTGATGAGGTAAGCTACACACACAGTTTGAAGAAAAAAAGGGCATCCCTGAAAGCTCAATTTCAAGGCTTTATGAGACGCATGCAAATCCAACCACAGAGGTATCGGCTCACACCAGTCAGAAGAACCATCAGCAACAAGACTACCAACAATTCATGCTGAAGGGGTTGTGGAGAAGTGCATACCCTCTAGGTTAAGTGGGACTTTGCCGCCAGCCGCGGCGGGTCCTCAAAGTGTAGCAACAACCGACGAGAGGGGGTAGGGAACTGAACGCACCAAGGTATGGGATCAGAAGGGCACAAGCAACTGACGCTTGCAAGGCAAGTTTAATAACAAAGCATAGCCGTATATATACCCCTAAAGCAGGGAATTTGCTTCGTCACGCCTTATCGGCATCAGCTGGTTGGTTGGCTTCTCGGCTTAGTCACACCTTATCAGCATCAGCTGGTTGGTTGGCTGCTCGGCTTCTCCCTCAAAGGCACCAATTTCCCCTCCAGGGTTGCTTTTCCTAGCTTTAGGGAACAACCAGGGACTCCCAGTAACTGAGCAGGTCCCTGGAGCGATTTGGCCAAAGACCATCTCCTTTTGTATGTTCATACCATAAAGTCCAGGATGCATACCAAGGAGAGTACAGTCGGGCCCTGAGGCTTAGGAGGGTCTCAGTGGCGCCTTCCTCAGAGGGCAGTGCTCGCCACAGGACTTCACCTGGTAAGAGGCACTAATGGGAACAGAATGGAGGTGCCTTTACAAGGTAAACACTGAGTTACGATATGATCCAGCAGGCCCACTCCTGGGCCTATAACCTAAGAAAGAAGACAGAAGTGGAAAGACACAGGCAGGCAAATCTGCATTGCAGGAGTATTACAATAGCCAGGACATGGAAGCAAGCAGAAAGTCCATCAACAGATGAGTGGACAAAGAAGAACAGGGACCTGAGCAGATGGAATATTAGCCAAGGAACAAAAGGAAACAATGCCATCAACAGCACCATCGGTGAGGCTAGAGTTCATCACGCACCTTGCAGTAAGTCACAGAGCGAAAGATACATAGCCTACGATATCACTTATAGGTGTTCCCTGAAAATTGATATCACTGAAGATATTTCCACAGAGAAAGGCAATCACAGATGCAATAAACAGATTTATGGTTCACCCATGGACAGGTGTGAGAATTGTGTACATTAGGAAATTGGGTTTAAGAGCGAGATACAAACACACGTGAAATACAAAATCACCAAAGGCCTACGGAATACCAAGAGAAGAGTACTCAACATTGTGTCATAAGCTACATGGGAAAAGGATCCAAAGAAGACTAGATACGTGTTTATGTGTAAAAGAGCCACATCTTTCACACCTACAACAAGCAAAACATTGTAATCAAACTTGCTGTGAGAAACAATAAACATTGAATTAAAAAACGAACAAGTCAGTCGTGAGGCACAAACATAAGGGGCTTTTTCCTGGCACAGTCCATTCTAATTGACAACCGAGAATACGACTTCCACTGAGGCTCTGTTGCCCGAGTAACCAGGTTTGGTAAAGGAGACCTGCTGCCGCCTTGTGGCCGTTTCTCAAAACAGCAGCTTTAAACCCAGTGCTAATGGTCACTTGATATTCAAAATCATTGCAGGCCTATAAATGACACCTGCCCTCAAAAACAATTCTTGGGTCGTCCATCGAGGAAAACAACTCAAAAGACGTGCACACTTCAAAACGACAATTTCAAGAGGCATATTTTGCGCACATTTTGTCATCTCTTTCTTTCTTTCTCTTGTGATAAATAAAAGGGCATGGAAAAATGCTCAACATCAGGAATTAATAAAGCCATGCAAATCCAGTCGACAAAAACGTTCACCCACCGTCGTCAGAATGATCATCAGCCACAGAGTCTACAAAGAATAAATGCTCAAGGTGTTTTAGAGAACTCTGTGCCCTCTAGCTGCCGCTGGGACATAACCTGGGAACAGCTAGTAGTGAGAACACCGTGGAGGTGCGTTGAAAGGTAAAAATTGAGCTAACTGATGGGCCTATCTCCCGAGTAGGCCAAAATCAAAAAGACACAGCTGGCCGTCCTGCACTGCAGCAACATGTACCATCGCCAAGACTTGGAAGAAACCCAAATGTCCATCAACAGAACAATGCACCAAGAAGAAGGGGGCCCATGTGCACAATGGAACATGAGCCACGGAAGAGCATGCAACAGTGCCGCTGGCACCACCGTAGAAGGATCTACAGATACCCACCCAAAAGGAAGTACGAAAGAAACCGAAATAGAAATATCCTATGACATCACTTATAGCTGTTACTTCAACATTGATACCCATGAAGTCATTTCCAAGAGAAGGCCGTGCATAGATGCAGAAAACCAACTATGCTTAACCAAGTGGAAAGGTGTAAGGAATGTATGAATTTGGATATGGGGGTTTACAGACATGTACTGATACATATGAAATATATAATCACAAAATACCTAAGGAATACCAGGAGAGGTCGACTCAACACTCTGTAATAACCTACACGGGAAAGGATCCAAAGATGAATAGATTGATACATACATATGATGAACCAGATGCAGTACACCTAGAACACACACCACATTTTTATCCAATTGGCTGTGATACTAGATAACAATTAAATTTTAAAAAACACACAAGAAGTAAGGAGATATAAGCTCTTGGGGGTTTGCCCTGACACACTGCACTCTCATTTGCAGCCTACTAACACAATTTCCAGGAAGCCTCTGTTGCAGGAAAACCCAGAGTTGGAAATGGAGAAATGCTGCCGCCTTGTGGCCGTTTCCCGCAAGAGCGGCTTCAAACGCATAGCTATGGGTCACTTAACATTCATAAGGACTCAGGCCTCTAAAAGACACCTGCCCTCAAAAAAAAAAATGTCCTGAGCTCGGCCGTGGCCAAAAAAATTCAAAGCAGGCAAATGTGTCAAAGAGATAGTATGATAGAGGTAAGTTTTACTCACTCTTTATCAAAAAAAGGAAAATGGAGAAAAGCTCAACATCAGGAATCATCAGACTCCTCTAACCTACAAAAAGCTTTCAGCTCACCCAAGTTAACTACCGTCAGCCAAAAGACTACAAACAATAAATGCTGAAGGGGTTTTAGAGAACTCTGTTCCCTCTGTCTGTGGAGGACATGTCTAGTTGTAACAGCCAATAATGAGAACAGAAAGGAGCTGCGTTTTCAATTAAAAATTGAGCCACCCTTCCATCCAGAACACCCACAGCCGAGCCTCTCACCTGAGAAGACAGGCTGCAAGAGCTGCACTCCACGAGTTTTCACAGTAGCCAAGACACCGAAGCAACCCAAATGTCCATCAACAGAAGAATGGATAAGAAGAGCTGGTCCGTGGACACAGTGGACTATTAGTCATGGAAAACAAGGAAACACTGCTCTTTGAGGCACCCGAGATGAGCCTAGAGATCATCACAGAACATGAGTTAAGTCGGAAAGCAAAAGGCATACCGTATGACATCACCTATAGGCGTTATCTAACAGCTGACACAAATGAACATATTTCCACAAAGAAAGACACTCAGAGACTTAGAAAACAAACTAAGCTGATGTAAAATGAAAGGTGGGGGGAATGGATAAATTAAGATTAGTGTCACCATATGTGTACAAATACGTATTAAATATATATATCAAACAGACCGACCATATAGCAAGGGAGGTCACCAGAACACTCTGCAATAATTTACATGGGAAGAGGATCTGTACAAGAATATATATATATATAAAACGTACAAATGAACCAGATTCTGTACATATAGGACCAACAGTATTCTAATCATTACCCCGATTTAAACAAATTAAAAGAGCGAACAAGAAGTAATGTGACATACACTTCTGGGGTTTTTTCCTGGCACATTCCATTCTAATTGACAACCTGGGAACAGGACTTCCAGAAGGCTCTGCTGCCCTAGTAACCAGATGTGGGAATGTAGCAATGCTGACGCCTTGTGGCCGTTTCCCACAGCAGCAGCTTTAAAGTCAGTGCTAATGGTCACTCAATATTCACACCCATTGCAGGCTTGTAAATGACACCTGCCCTCCAAAACAAAATCCTGGGGTCGAAAATCGACCAAAAAAGTCCAAAGAGGGCAACCTTCCAAGAAGACAATTTCGAGAGGTTTATTGTACTCACGGGTTTTTTTTTTTCTATTTTTGTTTAACAGAATAAAAAAAGGCGTGGAAAAATGCTGAACCTTAGGAATTATTAGACACGAAAATACACGTTACAAAAACCTATCATGTCACACGACTCAGCATGGCCAGCAGCAAAACTTCTGAAAAACAAGAAATGCTGACGGGGTGGTGAAGAAATGCGTACCCTCGGTTCTAAGTGGGACGTGGTAAGAGCCCCTAAGGAAAACACAGTGGAGTTGCCTGGAAAGGGTCAACATTGAGCGACCGTTCAATCAAGCATAGCCACTGCTGGGTCTATCACCTGAGAGGATGAGAATCAAAAAGACACGGGCTGGCAATCCTGCAATCCAGCAATGTTTACCATAGCCAACACTTGGAAGCAATGAAAATGCCCAGCCACAGAGGAGTGCAGAAAGGAGCAGTGGTCCATGGACACAATGGAAGAGTACTCCAGTGAAAAGTAGAAATTCCATTTTAAAAACAGATATAAGTAAGGAGACATCAGCTTTGGGGGGTTTCTCCAGACACATCCCACCGTCATTGATAACCAAGGAACACCACTGGCAGGAAGGCCTGTTTCACTAGTTACCAGAGTGGGAAACGCAGAAATGCTGCAGCCCTGTGGCCGTTACCTGCAACGGCAGCTTGAAAACCCGTGCTAATGGTCACTTCGTGTGCACAAGTCCTGGAGGGCTGTCAATGAAACCTGCCCTCAAAATGTCTTGAGGGAGGTAGTGGCCAAAATATTTCAAAAGGCGGCACATAGTTCAAGAAAAGAATGTGATGAGGTAAGCTACACACACAGTTTGAAGAAAAAAAGGGCATCCCTGAAAGCTCAATTTCAAGGCTTTATGAGACGCATGCAAATCCAACCACAGAGGTATCGGCTCACACCAGTCAGAAGAACCATCAGCAACAAGACTACCAACAATTCATGCTGAAGGGGTTGTGGAGAAGTGCATACCCTCTAGGTTAAGTGGGACTTTGCCGCCAGCCGCGGCGGGTCCTCAAAGTGTAGCAACAACCGACGAGAGGGGGTAGGGAACTGAACGCACCAAGGTATGGGATCAGAAGGGCACAAGCAACTGACGCTTGCAAGGCAAGTTTAATAACAAAGCATAGCCGTATATATACCCCTAAAGCAGGGAATTTGCTTCGTCACGCCTTATCGGCATCAGCTGGTTGGTTGGCTTCTCGGCTTAGTCACACCTTATCAGCATCAGCTGGTTGGTTGGCTGCTCGGCTTCTCCCTCAAAGGCACCAATTTCCCCTCCAGGGTTGCTTTTCCTAGCTTTAGGGAACAACCAGGGACTCCCAGTAACTGAGCAGGTCCCTGGAGCGATTTGGCCAAAGACCATCTCCTTTTGTATGTTCATACCATAAAGTCCAGGATGCATACCAAGGAGAGTACAGTCGGGCCCTGAGGCTTAGGAGGGTCTCAGTGGCGCCTTCCTCAGAGGGCAGTGCTCGCCACAGGACTTCACCTGGTAAGAGGCACTAATGGGAACAGAATGGAGGTGCCTTTACAAGGTAAACACTGAGTTACGATATGATCCAGCAGGCCCACTCCTGGGCCTATAACCTAAGAACGAAGACAGAAGTGGAAAGACACAGGCAGGCAAATCTGCATTGCAGGAGTATTACAATAGCCAGGACATGGAAGCAAGCAGAAAGTCCATCAACAAATGAGTGGACAAAGAAGAACAGGGACCTGAGCAGATGGAATATTAGCCAAGGAACAAAAGGAAACAATGCCATCAACAGCACCATCGGTGAGGCTAGAGTTCATCACGCACCTTGCAGTAAGTCACAGAGCGAAAGATACATAGCCTACGATATCACTTATAGGTGTTCCCTGAAAATTGATATCACTGAAGATATTTCCACAGAGAAAGGCAATCACAGATGCAATAAACAGATTTATGGTTCACCCATGGACAGGTGTGAGAATTGTGTACATTAGGAAATTGGGTTTAAGAGCGAGATACAAACACAGGTGAAATACAAAATCACCAAAGGCCTACGGAATACCAAGAGAAGAGTACTCAACATTGTGTCATAAGCTACATGGGAAAAGGATCCAAAGAAGACTAGATACGTGTTTATGTGTAAAAGAGCCACATCTTTCACACCTACAACAAGCAAAACATTGTAATCAAACTTGCTGTGAGAAAAAATAAACATTGAATTAAAAAACGAACAGGTCAGTCGTGAGACACAAACTTAAGGGGCTTTTTCCTGGCACAGTCCATTCTAATTGACAACCGAGAATACGACTTCCACTGAGGCTCTGTTGCCCGAGTAACCAGGTTTGGTAAAGGAGACCTGCTGCCGCCTTGTGGCCGTTTCTCAAAACAGCAGCTTTAAACCCAGTGCTAATGGTCACTTGATATTCAAAATCATTGCAGGCCTATAAATGACACCTGCCCTCAAAAACAATTCTTGGGTCGTCCATCGAGGAAAACAACTCAAAAGACGTGCACACTTCAAAACGACAATTTCAAGAGGCATATTTTGCGCACATTTTGTCATCTCTTTCTTTCTTTCTCTTGTGATAAATAAAAGGGCATGGAAAAATGCTCAACATCAGGAATTAATAAAGCCATGCAAATCCAGTCGACAAAAACGTTCACCCACCGTCGTCAGAATGATCATCAGCCACAGAGTCTACAAAGAATAAATGCTCAAGGTGTTTTAGAGAACTCTGTGCCCTCTAGCTGCCGCTGGGACGTAACCTGGGAACAGCTAGTAGTGAGAACACCGTGGAGGTGCGTTGAAATGTAAAAATTGAGCTAACTGATGGGCCTATCTCCCGAGTAGGCCAAAATCAAAAAGACACAGCTGGCCGTCCTGCACTGCAGCAACATGTACCATCGCCAAGACTTGGAAGAAACCCAAATGTCCATCAACAGAACAATGCACCAAGAAGAAGGGGGCCCATGTGCACAATGGAACATGAGCCACGGAAGAGCATGCAACAGTGCCGCTGGCACCACCGTAGAAGGATCTACAGATACCCACCCAAAAGGAAGTACAAAAGAAACCGAAATAGAAATATCCTATGACATCACTTATAGCTGTTACTTCAACATTGATACCCATGAAGTCATTTCCAAGAGAAGGCCGTGCATAGATGCAGAAAACCAACTATGCTTAACCAAGTGGAAAGGTGTAAGGAATGTATGAATTTGGATATGGGGGTTTACAGACATGTACTGATACATATGAAATATATAATCACAAAATACCTAAGGAATACCAGGAGAGGTCGACTCAACACTCTGTAATAACCTACACGGGAAAGGATCCAAAGATGAATAGATTGATACATACATATGATGAACCAGATGCAGTACACCTAGAACACACACCACATTTTTATCCAATTGGCTGTGATACTAGATAACAATTAAATTTTAAAAAACACACAAGAAGTAAGGAGATATAAGCTCTTGGGGGTTTGCCCTGACACACTGCACTCTCATTTGCAGCCTACTAACACAATTTCCAGGAAGCCTCTGTTGCAGGAAAACCCAGAGTTGGAAATGGAGAAATGCTGCCGCCTTGTGGCCGTTTCCCGCAAGAGCGGCTTCAAACGCATAGCTATGGGTCACTTAACATTCATAAGGACTCAGGCCTCTAAAAGACACCTGCCCTCAAAAAAAAAAATGTCCTGAGCTCGGCCGTGGCCAAAAAAATTCAAAGCAGGCAAATGTGTCAAAGAGATAGTATGATAGAGGTAAGTTTTACTCACTCTTTATCAAAAAAAGGAAAATGGAGAAAAGCTCAACATCAGGAATCATCAGACTCCTCTAACCTACAAAAAGCTTTCAGCTCACCCAAGTTAACTACCGTCAGCCAAAAGACTACAAACAATAAATGCTGAAGGGGTTTTAGAGAACTCTGTTCCCTCTGTCTGTGGAGGACATGTCTAGTTGTAACAGCCAATAATGAGAACAGAAAGGAGCTGCGTTTTCAATTAAAAATTGAGCCACCCTTCCATCCAGAACACCCACAGCCGAGCCTCTCACCTGAGAAGACAGGCTGCAAGAGCTGCACTCCACGAGTTTTCACAGTAGCCAAGACACCGAAGCAACCCAAATGTCCATCAACAGAAGAATGGATAAGAAGAGCTGGTCCGTGGACACAGTGGACTATTAGCCATGGAAAACAAGGAAACACTGCTCTTTGAGGCACCCGAGATGAGCCTAGAGATCATCACAGAACATGAGTTAAGTCGGAAAGCAAAAGGCATACCGTATGACATCACCTATAGGCGTTATCTAACAGCTGACACAAATGAACATATTTCCACAAAGAAAGACACTCAGAGACTTAGAAAACAAACTAAGCTGATGTAAAATGAAAGGTGGGGGGAATGGATAAATTAAGATTAGTGTCACCATATGTGTACAAATACGTATTAAATATATATATCAAACAGACCGACCATATAGCAAGGGAGGTCACCAGAACACTCTGCAATAATTTACATGGGAAGAGGATCTGTACAAGAATATATATATATATAAAACGTACAAATGAACCAGATTCTGTACATATAGGACCAACAGTATTCTAATCATTACCCCGATTTAAACAAATTAAAAGAGCGAACAAGAAGTAATGTGACATACACTTCTGGGGTTTTTTCCTGGCACATTCCATTCTAATTCACAACCTGGGAACAGGACTTCCAGAAGGCTCTGCTGCCCTAGTAACCAGATGTGGGAATGTAGCAATGCTGACGCCTTGTGGCCGTTTCCCACAGCAGCAGCTTTAAAGTCAGTGCTAATGGTCACTCAATATTCACACCCATTGCAGGCTTGTAAATGACACCTGCCCTCCAAAACAAAATCCTGGGGTCGAAAATCGACCAAAAAAGTCCAAAGAGGGCAACCTTCCAAGGAGACAATTTCGAGAGGTTTATTGTACTCACGGTTTTTTTTTTCTGTTTTTGTTTAACAGAATAAAAAAAGGCGTGGAAAAATGCTGAACCTTAGGAATTATTAGACACGAAAATACACGTTACAAAAACCTATCATGTCACACGACTCAGCATGGCCAGCAGCAAAACTTCTGCAAACAAGAAATGCTGACGGGGTGGTGAAGAAATGCGTACCCTCGGTTCTAAGTGGGACGTGGTAAGAGCCCCTAAGGAAAACACAGTGGAGTTGCCTGGAAAGGGTCAACATTGAGCGACCGTTCAATCAAGCATAGCCACTGCTGGGTCTATCACCTGAGAGGATGAGAATCAAAAAGACACGGGCTGGCAATCCTGCAATCCAGCAATGTTTACCATAGCCAACACTTGGAAGCAATGAAAATGCCCAGCCACAGAGGAATGCAGAAAGGAGCAGTGGTCCATGGACACAATGGAAGAGTACTCCAGTGAAAAGTAGAAATTCCATTTTAAAAACAGATATAAGTAAGGAGACATCAGCTTTGGGGGGTTTCTCCAGACACATCCCACCGTCATTGATAACCAAGGAACACCACTGGCAGGAAGGCCTGTTTCACTAGTTACCAGAGTGGGAAACGCAGAAATGCTGCAGCCCTGTGGCCGTTACCTGCAACGGCAGCTTGAAAACCCGTGCTAATGGTCACTTCGTGTGCACAAGTCCTGGAGGGCTGTCAATGAAACCTGCCCTCAAAATGTCTTGAGGGAGGTAGTGGCCAAAATATTTCAAAAGGCGGCACATAGTTCAAGAAAAGAATGTGATGAGGTAAGCTACACACACAGTTTGAAGAAAAAAAGGGCATCCCTGAAAGCTCAATTTCAAGGCTTTATGAGACGCATGCAAATCCAACCACAGAGGTATCGGCTCACACCAGTCAGAAGAACCATCAGCAACAAGACTACCAACAATTCATGCTGAAGGGGTTGTGGAGAAGTGCATACCCTCTAGGTTAAGTGGGACTTTGCCGCCAGCTGCGGCGGGTCCTCAAAGTGTAGCAACAACCGACGAGAGGGGGTAGGGAACTGAACGCACCAAGGTATGGGATCAGAAGGGCACAAGCAACTGACGCTTGCAAGGCAAGTTTAATAACAAAGCATAGCCGTATATATACCCCTAAAGCAGGGAATTTGCTTCGTCACGCCTTATCGGCATCAGCTGGTTGGTTGGCTTCTCGGCTTAGTCACACCTTATCAGCATCAGCTGGTTGGTTGGCTGCTCGGCTTCTCCCTCAAAGGCACCAATTTCCCCTCCAGGGTTGCTTTTCCTAGCTTTAGGGAACAACCAGGGACTCCCAGTAACTGAGCAGGTCCCTGGAGCGATTTGGCCAAAGACCATCTCCTTTTGTATGTTCATACCATAAAGTCCAGGATGCATACCAAGGAGAGTACAGTCGGGCCCTGAGGCTTAGGAGGGTCTTAGTGGCGCCTTCCTCAGAGGGCAATGCTCGCCACAGGACTTCACCTGGTAAGAGGCACTAATGGGAACAGAATGGAGGTGCCTTTACAAGGTAAACACTGAGTTACGATATGATCCAGCAGGCCCACTCCTGGGCCTATAACCTAAGAACGAAGACAGAAGTGGAAAGACACAGGCAGGCAAATCTGCATTGCAGGAGTATTACAATAGCCAGGACATGGAAGCAAGCAGAAAGTCCATCAACAGATGAGTGGACAAAGAAGAACAGGGACCTGAGCAGATGGAATATTAGCCAAGGAACAAAAGGAAACAATGCCATCAACAGCACCATCGGTGAGGCTAGAGTTCATCACGCACCTTGCAGTAAGTCACAGAGCGAAAGATACATAGCCTACGATATCACTTATAGGTGTACCCTAAAAATTGATATCACTGAAGATATTTCCACAGAGAAAGGCAATCACAGATGCAATAAACAGATTTATGGTTCACCCATGGACAGGTGTGAGAATTGTGTACATTAGGAAATTGGGTTTAAGAGAGAGATACAAACACACGTGAAATACAAAATCACCAAAGGCCTACGGAATACCAAGAGAAGAGTACTCAACATTGTGTCATAAGCTACATGGGAAAAGGATCCAAAGAAGACTAGATACGTGTTTATGTGTAAAAGAGCCACATCTTTCACACCTACAACAAGCAAAACATTGTAATCAAACTTGCTGTGAGAAACAATAAACATTGAATTAAAAAACGAACAAGTCAGTCGTGAGGCACAAACATAAGGGGCTTTTTCCTGGCACAGTCCATTCTAATTGACAACCGAGAATACGACTTCCACGGAGGCTCTGTTGCCCGAGTAACCAGGTTTGGTAAAGGAGACCTGCTGCCGCCTTGTGGCCGTTTCTCAAAACAGCAGCTTTAAACCCAGTGCTAATGGTCACTTGATATTCAAAATCATTGCAGGCCTATAAATGACACCTGCCCTCAAAAACGATTCTTGGGTCGTCAATTGAGGAAAAAAACTCAAAAGATGTGCACACTTCAAAACGACAATTTCAAGAGGCATATTTTGCGCACATTTTGTCTTCTCTTTCTTTCTTTCTCTTGTGATAAATAAAAGGGCATGGAAAAATGCTCAACATCAGGAATTAATAAAGCCATGCAAATCCAGTCGACAGAAACGTTCACCCACCGTCGTCAGAATGATCATCAGCCACAGAGTCTACAAAGAATAAATGCTCAAGGTGTTTTAGAGAACTCTGTGCCCTCTAGCGGCCGCTGGGACGTAACCTGGGAACAGCTAGTAGTGAGAACACCGTGGAGGTGCACTGAAAGGTAAAAATTGAGCTAACCTGTAATCGGGTAGGCCCACTGATGGGCCTATCTCCCGAGTAGACCAAAATCAAAAAGACACAGGCTGGCCATCCTGCACTGCAGCAACATGTACCATCGCCAAGACTTGGAAGAAACCCAAATGTCCATCAACAGAACAATGCACCAAGAAGAAGGGGGCCCATGTGCACAATGGAACATGAGCCACGGAAGAGCATGCAACAGTGCCGCTGGCACCACCGTAGAAGGATCTACAGATACCCACCCAAAAGGAAGTACGAAAGAAACCGAAATAGAAATATCCTATGACATCACTTATAGCTGTTACTTCAACATTGATACCCATGAAGTCATTTCCAAGAGAAGGCCGTGCATAGATGCAGAAAACCAACTATGCTTAACCAAGTGGAAAGGTGTAAGGAATGTATGAATTTGGATATGGGGGTTTACAGACATGTACTGATACATATGAAATATATAATCACAAAATACCTAAGGAATACCAGGAGAGGTCGACTCAACACTCTGTAATAACCTACACGGGAAAGGATCCAAAGATGAATAGATTGATACATACATATGATGAACCAGATGCAGTACACCTAGAACACACACCACATTTTTATCCAATTGGCTGTGATACTAGATAACAATTAAATTTTAAAAAACACACAAGAAGTAAGGAGATATAAGCTCTTGGGGGTTTGCCCTGACACACTGCACTCTCATTTGCAGCCTACTAACACAATTTCCAGGAAGCCTCTGTTGCAGGAAAACCCAGAGTTGGAAATGGAGAAATGCTGCCGCCTTGTGGCCGTTTCCCGCAAGAGCGGCTTCAAACGCATAGCTATGGTTCACTTAACATTCATAAGGACTCAGGCCTCTAAAAGACACCTGCCCTCAAAAAAAAAAAAATGTCCTGAGCTCGGCCGTGGCCAAAAAAATTCAAAGCAGGCAAATGTGTCAAAGAGATAGTATGATAGAGGTAAGTTTTACTCACTCTTTATCAAAAAAAGGAAAATGGAGAAAAGCTCAACATCAGGAATCATCAGACTCCTCTAACCTACAAAAAGCTTTCAGCTCACCCAAGTTAACTACCGTCAGCCAAAAGACTACAAACAATAAATGCTGAAGGGGTTTTAGAGAACTCTGTTCCCTCTGTCTGTGGAGGACATGTCTAGTTGTAACAGCCAATAATGAGAACAGAAAGGAGCTGCGTTTTCAATTAAAAATTGAGCCACCCTTCCATCCAGAACACCCACAGCTGAGCCTCTCACCTGAGAAGACAGGCTGCAAGAGCTGCACTCCACGAGTTTTCACAGTAGCCAAGACACCGAAGCAACCCAAATGTCCATCAACAGATGAATGGATAAGAAGAGCTGGTCCGTGGACACAGTGGACTATTAGCCATGGAAAACAAGGAAACACTGCTCTTTGAGCCACCCGAGATGAGCCTAGAGATCATCACAGAACATGAGTTAAGTCGGAAAGCAAAAGGCATACCGTATGACATCACCTATAGGCGTTATCTAACAGCTGACACAAATGAACATATTTCCACAAAGAAAGACACTCACAGACTTAGAAAGCAAACTAAGCTTACGTAAAATGAAAGGTGGGGGGAATGGATAAATTAAGATTAGTGTCACCATATGTGTACAAATACGTATTAAATATATATATCAAACAGACCGACCATATAGCAAGGGAGGTCACCAGAACACTCTGCAATAATTTACATGGGAAGAGGATCTGTACAAGAATATATATATATATATATATATATAAAACGTACAAATGAACCAGATTCTGTACATATAGGACCAACAGTATTCTAATCATTACCCCGATTTAAACAAATTAAAAGAGCGAACAAGAAGTAATGTGACATACACTTCTGGGGTTTTTTCCTGGCACATTCCATTCTAATTGACAACCTGGGAACAGGACTTCCAGAAGGCTCTGCTGCCCTAGTAACCAGATGTGGGAATGTAGCAATGCTGACGCCTTGTGGCCGTTTCCCACAGCAGCAGCTTTAAAGTCAGTGCTAATGGTCACTCAATATTCACACCCATTGCAGGCTTGTAAATGACACCTGCCCTCCAAAACAAAATCCTGGGGTCGAAAATCGACCAAAAAAGTCCAAAGAGGGCAACCTTCCAAGAAGACAATTTCGAGAGGTTTATTGTACTCACGGGTTTTTTTTTTCTGTTTTTGTTTAACAGAATAAAAAAAGGCGTGGAAAAATGCTGAACCTTAGGAATTATTAGACACGAAAATACTCGTTACAAAAACCTATCATGTCACACGACTCAGCATGGCCAGCAGCAAAACTTCTGCAAACAAGAAATGCTGACGGGGTGGTGAAGAAATGCGTACCCTCGGTTCTAAGTGGGACGTGGTAAGAGCCCCTAAGGAAAACACAGTGGAGTTGCCTGGAAAGGGTCAACATTGAGCGACCGTTCAATCAAGCATAGCCACTGCTGGGTCTATCACCTGAGAGGATGAGAATCAAAAAGACACGGGCTGGCAATCCTGCAATCCAGCAATGTTTACCATAGCCAACACTTGGAAGCAATGAAAATGCCCAGCCACAGAGGAATGCAGAAAGGAGCAGTGGTCCATGGACACAATGGAAGAGTACTCCAGTGAAAAGTAGAAATTCCATTTTAAAAACAGATATAAGTAAGGAGACATCAGCTTTGGGGGGTTTCTCCAGACACATCCCACCGTCATTGATAACCAAGGAACACCACTGGCAGGAAGGCCTGTTTCACTAGTTACCAGAGTGGGAAACGCAGAAATGCTGCAGCCCTGTGGCCGTTACCTGCAACGGCAGCTTGAAAACCCGTGCTAATGGTCACTTCGTGTGCACAAGTCCTGGAGGGCTGTCAATGAAACCTGCCCTCAAAATGTCTTGAGGGAGGTAGTGGCCAAAATATTTCAAAAGGCGGCACATAGTTCAAGAAAAGAATGTGATGAGGTAAGCTACACACACAGTTTGAAGAAAAAAAGGGCATCCCTGAAAGCTCAATTTCAAGGCTTTATGAGACGCATGCAAATCCAACCACAGAGGTATCGGCTCACACCAGTCAGAAGAACCATCAGCAACAAGACTACCAACAATTCATGCTGAAGGGGTTGTGGAGAAGTGCATACCCTCTAGGTTAAGTGGGACTTTGCCGCCAGCCGCGGCGGGTCCTCAAAGTGTAGCAACAACCGACGAGAGGGGGTAGGGAACTGAACGCACCAAGGTATGGGATCAGAAGGGCACAAGCAACTGACGCTTGCAAGGCAAGTTTAATAACAAAGCATAGCCGTATATATACCCCTAAAGCAGGGAATTTGCTTCGTCACGCCTTATCGGCATCAGCTGGTTGGTTGGCTTCTCGGCTTAGTCACACCTTATCAGCATCAGCTGGTTGGTTGGCTGCTCGGCTTCTCCCTCAAAGGCACCAATTTCCCCTCCAGGGTTGCTTTTCCTAGCTTTAGGGAACAACCAGGGACTCCCAGTAACTGAGCAGGTCCCTGGAGCGATTTGGCCAAAGACCATCTCCTTTTGTATGTTCATACCATAAAGTCCAGGATGCATACCAAGGAGAGTACAGTCGGGCCCTGAGGCTTAGGAGGGTCTCAGTGGCGCCTTCCTCAGAGGGCAGTGCTCGCCACAGGACTTCACCTGGTAAGAGGCACTAATGGGAACAGAATGGAGGTGCCTTTACAAGGTAAACACTGAGTTACGATATGATCCAGCAGGCCCACTCCTGGGCCTATAACCTAAGAACGAAGACAGAAGTGGAAAGACACAGGCAGGCAAATCTGCATTGCAGGAGTATTACAATAGCCAGGACATGGAAGCAAGCAGAAAGTCCATCAACAGATGAGTGGACAAAGAAGAACAGGGACCTGAGCAGATGGAATATTAGCCAAGGAACAAAAGGAAACAATGCCATCAACAGCACCATCGGTGAGGCTAGAGTTCATCACGCACCTTGCAGTAAGTCACAGAGCGAAAGATACATAGCCTACGATATCACTTATAGGTGTTCCCTGAAAATTGATATCACTGAAGATATTTCCACAGAGAAAGGCAATCACAGATGCAATAAACAGATTTATGGTTCACCCATGGACAGGTGTGAGAATTGTGTACATTAGGAAATTGGGTTTAAGAGCGAGATACAAACACACGTGAAATACAAAATCACCAAAGGCCTACGGAATACCAAGAGAAGAGTACTCAACATTGTGTCATAAGCTACATGGGAAAAGGATCCAAAGAAGACTAGATACGTGTTTATGTGTAAAAGAGCCACATCTTTCACACCTACAACAAGCAAAACATTGTAATCAAACTTGCTGTGAGAAAAAATAAACATTGAATTAAAAAACGAACAGGTCAGTCGTGAGACACAAACTTAAGGGGCTTTTTCCTGGCACAGTCCATTCTAATTGACAACCGAGAATACGACTTCCACGGAGGCTCTGTTGCCCGAGTAACCAGGTTTGGTAAAGGAGACCTGCTGCCGCCTTGTGGCCGTTTCTCAAAACAGCAGCTTTAAACCCAGTGCTAATGGTCACTTGATATTCAAAATCATTGCAGGCCTATAAATGACACCTGCCCTCAAAAACGATTCTTGGGTCGTCAATCGAGGAAAAAAACTCAAAAGACGTGCACACTTCAAAACGACAATTTCAAGAGGCATATTTTGCGCACATTTTGTCATCTCTTTCTTTCTTTCTCTTGTGATAAATAAAAGGGCATGGAAAAATGCTCAACATCAGGAATTAATAAAGCCATGCAAATCCAGTCGACAAAAACGTTCACCCACCGTCGTCAGAATGATCATCAGCCACAGAGTCTACAAAGAATAAATGCTCAAGGTGTTTTAGAGAACTCTGTGCCCTCTAACTGCCGCTGGGACGTAACCTGGGAACAGCTAGTAGTGAGAACACCGTGGAGGTGCGTTGAAAGGTAAAAATTGAGCTAACTGATGGGCCTATCTCCCGAGTAGGCCAAAATCAAAAAGACACAGCTGGCCGTCCTGCACTGCAGCAACATGTACCATCGCCAAGACTTGGAAGAAACCCAAATGTCCATCAACAGAACAATGCACCAAGAAGAAGGGGGCCCATGTGCACAATGGAACATGAGCCACGGAAGAGCATGCAACAGTGCCGCTGGCACCACCGTAGAAGGATCTAGAGATACCCACCCAAAAGGAAGTACGAAAGAAACCGAAATAGAAATATCCTATGACATCACTTATAGCTGTTACTTCAACATTGATACCCATGAAGTCATTTCCAAGAGAAGGCCGTGCATAGATGCAGAAAACCAACTATGCTTAACCAAGTGGAAAGGTGTAAGGAATGTATGAATTTGGATATGGGGGTTTACAGACATGTACTGATACATATGAAATATATAATCACAAAATACCTAAGGAATACCAGGAGAGGTCGACTCAACACTCTGTAATAACCTACACGGGAAAGGATCCAAAGATGAATAGATTGATACATACATATGATGAACCAGATGCAGTACACCTAGAACACACACCACATTTTTATCCAATTGGCTGTGATACTAGATAACAATTAAATTTTAAAAAACACACAAGAAGTAAGGAGATATAAGCTCTTGGGGGTTTGCCCTGACACACTGCACTCTCATTTGCAGCCTACTAACACAATTTCCAGGAAGCCTCTGTTGCAGGAAAACCCAGAGTTGGAAATGGAGAAATGCTGCCGCCTTGTGGCCGTTTCCCGCAAGAGCGGCTTCAAACGCATAGCTATGGGTCACTTAACATTCATAAGGACTCAGGCCTCTAAAAGACACCTGCCCTCAAAAAAAAAAATGTCCTGAGCTCGGCCGTGGCCAAAAAAATTCAAAGCAGGCAAATGTGTCAAAGAGATAGTATGATAGAGGTAAGTTTTACTCACTCTTTATCAAAAAAAGGAAAATGGAGAAAAGCTCAACATCAGGAATCATCAGACTCCTCTAACCTACAAAAAGCTTTCAGCTCACCCAAGTTAACTACTGTCAGCCAAAAGACTACAAACAATAAATGCTGAAGGGGTTTTAGAGAACTCTGTTCCCTCTGTCTGTGGAGGACATGTCTAGTTGTAACAGCCAATAATGAGAACAGAAAGGAGCTGCGTTTTCAATTAAAAATTGAGCCACCCTTCCATCCAGAACACCCACAGCCGAGCCTCTCACCTGAGAAGACAGGCTGCAAGAGCTGCACTCCACGAGTTTTCACAGTAGCCAAGACACCGAAGCAACCCAAATGTCCATCAACAGAAGAATGGATAAGAAGAGCTGGTCCGTGGACACAGTGGACTATTAGCCATGGAAAACAAGGAAACACTGCTCTTTGAGGCACCCGAAATGAGCCTAGAGATCATCACAGAACATGAGTTAAGTCGGAAAGCAAAAGGCATACCGTATGACATCACCTATAGGCGTTATCTAACAGCTGACACAAATGAACATATTTCCACAAAGAAAGACACTCAGAGACTTAGAAAACAAACTAAGCTTACGTAAAATGAAAGGTGGGGGGAATGGATAAATTAAGATTAGTGTCACCATATGTGTACAAATACGTATTAAATATATATATCAAACAGACCGACCATATAGCAAGGGAGGTCACCAGAACACTCTGCAATAATTTACATGGGAAGAGGATCTGTACAAGAATATATATATATATATATAAAACGTACAAATGAACCAGATTCTGTACATATAGGACCAACAGTATTCTAATCATTACCCCGATTTAAACAAATTAAAAGAGCGAACAAGAAGTAATGTGACATACACTTCTGGGGTTTTTTCCTGGCACATTCCATTCTAATTGACAACCTGGGAACAGGACTTCCAGAAGGCTCTGCTGCCCTAGTAACCAGATGTGGGAATGTAGCAATGCTGACGCCTTGTGGCCGTTTCCCACAGCAGCAGCTTTAAAGTCAGTGCTAATGGTCACTCAATATTCACACCCATTGCAGGCTTGTAAATGACACCTGCCCTCCAAAACAAAATCCTGGGGTCAAAAATCGACCAAAAAAGTCGAAAGAGGGCAACCTTCCAAGAAGACAATTTCGAGAGGTTTATTGTACTCACGGTTTTTTTTTTTTCTGTTTTTGTTTAACAGAATAAAAAAAGGCGTGGAAAAATGCTGAACCTTAGGAATTATTAGACACGAAAATACACGTTACAAAAACCTATCATGTCACACGACTCAGCACGGCCAGCAGCAAAACTTCTGCAAACAAGAAATGCTGACGGGGTGGTGAAGAAATGCGTACCCTCGGTTCTAAGTGGGACGTGGTAAGAGCCCCTAAGGAAAACACAGTGGAGTTGCCTGGAAAGGGTCAACATTGAGCGACCGTTCAATCAAGCATAGCCACTGCTGGGCCTATCACCTGAGAGGATGAGAATCAAAAAGACACGGGCTGGCAATCCTGCAATCCAGCAATGTTTACCATAGCCAACACTTGGAAGCAATGAAAATGCCCAGCCACAGAGGAATGCAGAAAGGAGCAGTGGTCCATGGACACAATGGAAGAGTACTCCAGTGAAAAGTAGAAATTCCATTTTAAAAACAGATATAAGTAAGGAGACATCAGCTTTGGGGGTTTTCTCCAGACACATCCCACCGTCATTGATAACCGAGGAACACCACTGGCAGGAAGGTCTGTTTCACTAGTTACCAGAGTGGGAAACGCAGAAATGCTGCAGCCCTCTGGCCGTTACCTGCAACGGCAGCTTGAAACCCCGTGCTAATGGTCACTTCGTGTGCACAAGTCCTGGAGGGCTGTCAATGAAACCTGCCCTCAAAATGTCTTGAGGGAGGTAGTGGCCAAAATATTTCAAAAGGCGGCCCATAGTTCAAGAAAAGAATGTGATGAGGTAAGCTACACACACAGTTTGAAGAAAAAAAGGACATCCCTGAAAGCTCAATTTCAAGGCTTTATGAGACGCATGCAAATCCAACCACAGAGGTATCGGCTCACACCAGTCAGAAGAACCATCAGCAACAAGACTACCAACAATTCATGCTGAAGGGGTTGTGGAGAAGTGCATACCCTCTAGGTTAAGTGGGCCTTTGCCGCCAGCCGCGGCGGGTCCTCAAAGTGTAGCAACAACCGACGAGAGGGGCTAGGGAACTGCACGCACCAAGGTATGGGATCAGAAGGGCACAAGCAACTGACGCTTGCAAGGCAAGTTTAATAACAAAGCATAGCCGTATATATACCCCTAAAGCAGGGACTTTGCTTCGTCACGCCTTATCGGCATCAGCTGGTTGGTTGGCTTCTCGGCTTAGTCACACCTTATCAGCATCAGCTGGTTGGTTGGCTGCTCGGCTTCTCCCTCAAAGGCACCAATTTCCCCTCCAGGGTTGCTTTTCCTAGCTTTAGGGAACAACCAGGGACTCCCAGTAACTGAGCAGGTCCCTGGAGCGATTTGGCCAAAGACCATCTCCTTTTGTATGTTCATACCATAAAGTCCAGGATGCATACCAAGGAGAGTACAGTCGGGCCCTGAGGCTTAGGAGGGTCTTAGTGGCGCCTTCCTCAGAGGGCAATGCTCGCCACAGGACTTCACCTGGTAAGAGGCACTAATGGGAACAGAATGGAGGTGCCTTTACAAGGTAAACACTGAGTTACGATATGATCCGGCAGGCCCACTCCTGGGCCTATAACCTAAGAAAGAAGACAGAAGTGGAAAGACACAGGCAGGCAAATCTGCATTGCAGGAGTATTACAATAGCCAGGACATGGAAGCAAGCAGAAAGTCCATCAACAGATGAGTGGACAAAGAAGAACAGGGACCTGAGCAGATGGAATATTAGCCAAGGAACAAAAGGAAACAATGCCATCAACGGCACCATCGGTGAGGCTAGAGTTCATCACGCACCTTGCAGTAAGTCACAGAGCGAAAGATACATAGCCTACGATATCACTTATAGGTGTTCCCTGAAAATTGATATCACTGAAGATATTTCCACAGAGAAAGGCAATCACAGATGCAATAAACAGATTTATGGTTCACCCATGGACAGGTGTGAGAATTGTGTACATTAGGAAATTGGGTTTAAGAGAGAGATACAAACACACGTGAAATACAAAATCACCAAAGGCCTACGGAATACCAAGAGAAGAGTACTCAACATTGTGTCATAAGCTACATGGGAAAAGGATCCAAAGAAGACTAGATACGTGTTTATGTGTAAAAGAGCCACATCTTTCACACCTACAACAAGCAAAACATTGTAATCAAACTTGCTGTGAGAAACAATAAACATTGAATTAAAAAACGAACAAGTCAGTCGTGAGGCACAAACATAAGGGGCTTTTTCCTGGCACAGTCCATTCTAATTGACAACCGAGAATACGACTTCCACGGAGGCTCTGTTGCCCGAGTAACCAGGTTTGGTAAAGGAGACCTGCTGCCGCCTTGTGGCCGTTTCTCAAAACAGCAGCTTTAAACCCAGTGCTAATGGTCACTTGATATTCAAAATCATTGCAGGCCTATAAATGACACCTGCCCTCAAAAACGATTCTTGGGTCGTCCATCGAGGAAAAAAACTCAAAAGATGTGCACACTTCAAAACGACAATTTCAAGAGGCATATTTTGCGCACATTTTGTCTTCTCTTTCTTTCTTTCTCTTGTGATAAATAAAAGGGCATGGAAAAATGCTCAACATCAGGAATTAATAAAGCCATGCAAATCCAGTCGACAGAAACGTTCACCCACCGTCGTCAGAATGATCATCAGCCACAGAGTCTACAAAGAATAAATGCTCAAGGTGTTTTAGAGAACTCTGTGCCCTCTAGCGGCCGCTGGGACGTAACCTGGGAACAGCTAGTAGTGAGAACACCGTGGAGGTGCACTGAAAGGTAAAAATTGAGCTAACCTGTAATCGGGTAGGCCCACTGATGGGCCTATCTCCCGAGTAGACCAAAATCAAAAAGACACAGGCTGGCCATCCTGCACTGCAGCAACATGTACCATCGCCAAGACTTGGAAGAAACCCAAATGTCCATCAACAGAACAATGCACCAAGAAGAAGGGGGCCCATGTGCACAATGGAACATGAGCCACGGAAGAGCATGCAACAGTGCCGCTGGCACCACCGTAGAAGGATCTAGAGATACCCACCCAAAAGGAAGTACGAAAGAAACCGAAATAGAAATATCCTATGACATCACTTATAGCTGTTACTTCAACATTGATACCCATGAAGTCATTTCCAAGAGAAGGCCGTGCATAGATGCAGAAAACCAACTATGCTTAACCAAGTGGAAAGGTGTAAGGAATGTATGAATTTGGATATGGGGGTTTACAGACATGTACTGATACATATGAAATATATAATCACAAAATACCTAAGGAATACCAGGAGAGGTCGACTCAACACTCTGTAATAACCTACACGGGAAAGGATCCAAAGATGAATAGATTGATACATACATATGATGAACCAGATGCAGTACACCTAGAACACACACCACATTTTTATCCAATTGGCTGTGATACTAGATAACAATTAAATTTTAAAAAACACACAAGAAGTAAGGAGATATAAGCTCTTGGGGGTTTGCCCTGACACACTGCACTCTCATTTGCAGCCTACTAACACAATTTCCAGGAAGCCTCTGTTGCAGGAAAACCCAGAGTTGGAAATGGAGAAATGCTGCCGCCTTGTGGCCGTTTCCCGCAAGAGCGGCTTCAAACGCATAGCTATGGGTCACTTAACATTCATAAGGACTCAGGCCTCTAAAAGACACCTGCCCTCAAAAAAAAAATGTCCTGAGCTCGGCCGTGGCCAAAAAAATTCAAAGCAGGCAAATGTGTCAAAGAGATAGTATGATAGAGGTAAGTTTTACTCACTCTTTATCAAAAAAAGGAAAATGGAGAAAAGCTCAACATCAGGAATCATCAGACTCCTCTAACCTACAAAAAGCTTTCAGCTCACCCAAGTTAACTACCGTCAGCCAAAAGACTACAAACAATAAATGCTGAAGGGGTTTTAGAGAACTCTGTTCCCTCTGTCTGTGGAGGACATGTCTAGTTGTAACAGCCAATAATGAGAACAGAAAGGAGCTGCGTTTTCAATTAAAAATTGAGCCACCCTTCCATCCAGAACACCCACAGCTGAGCCTCTCACCTGAGAAGACAGGCTGCAAGAGCTGCACTCCACGAGTTTTCACAGTAGCCAAGACACCGAAGCAACCCAAATGTCCATCAACAGATGAATGGATAAGAAGAGCTGGTCCGTGGACACAGTGGACTATTAGCCATGGAAAACAAGGAAACACTGCTCTTTGAGCCACCCGAGATGAGCCTAGAGATCATCACAGAACATCAGTTAAGTCGGAAAGCAAAAGGCATACCGTATGACATCACCTATAGGCGTTATCTAACAGCTGACACAAATGAACATATTTCCACAAAGAAAGACACTCACAGACTTAGAAAGCAAACTAAGCTTATGTAAAATGAAAGGTGGGGGGAATGGATAAATTAAGATTAGTGTCACCATATGTGTACAAATACGTATTAAATATATATATCAAACAGACCGACCATATAGCAAGGGAGGTCACCAGAACACTCTGCAATAATTTACATGGGAAGAGGATCTGTACAAGAATATATATATATATATATATATATATATATATATAAAACGTACAAATGAACCAGATTCTGTACATATAGGACCAACAGTATTCTAATCATTACCCCGATTTAAACAAATTAAAAGAGCGAACAAGAAGTAATGTGACATACACTTCTGGGGTTTTTTCCTGGCACATTCCATTCTAATTGACAACCTGGGAACAGGACTTCCAGAAGGCTCTGCTGCCCTAGTAACCAGATGTGGGAATGTAGCAATGCTGACGCCTTGTGGCCGTTTCCCACAGCAGCAGCTTTAAAGTCAGTGCTAATGGTCACTCAATATTCACACCCATTGCAGGCTTGTAAATGACACCTGCCCTCCAAAACAAAATCCTGGGGTCGAAAATCGACCAAAAAAGTCCAAAGAGGGCAACCTTCCAAGAAGACAATTTCGAGAGGTTTATTGTACTCACGGTTTTTTTTTTCTGTTTTTGTTTAACAGAATAAAAAAAGGCGTGGAAAAATGCTGAACCTTAGGAATTATTAGACACGAAAATACACGTTACAAAAACCTATCATGTCACACCACTCAGCATGGCCATCAGCGAAACTTCTGCAAACAAGAAATGCTGACGGGGTGGTGAAGAAATGCATACCCTCGGTTCTAAGTGGGTCGTGGTAAGAGCCCCTAAGGAAAACACAGTGGAGTTGCCTGGAAAGGGTCAACATTGAGCGACCGTTCAATCAAGCATAGCCACTGCTGGGTCTATCACCTGAGAGGATGAGAATCAAAAAGACACGGGCTGGCAATCCTGCAATCCAGCAATGTTTACCATAGCCAACACTTGGAAGCAATGAAAATGCCCAGCCACAGAGGAATGCAGAAAGGAGCAGTGGTCCATGGACACAATGGAAGAGTACTCCAGTGAAAAGTAGAAATTCCATTTTTAAAAACAGATATAAGTAAGGAGACATCAGCTTTGGGGGTTTTCTCCAGACACATCCCACCGTCATTGATAACCGAGGAACACCACTGGCAGGAAGGTCTGCTTCACTAGTTACCAGAGTGGGAAACGCAGAAATGCTGCAGCCCTCTGGCCGTTACGTGCAACGGCAGCTTGAAAACCCGTGCTAATGGTCACTTCGTGTGCACAAGTCCTGGAGGGCTGTCAATGAAACCTGCCCTCAAAATGTCTTGAGGGAGGTAGTGGCCAAAATATTTCAAAAGGTGGCACATACTTCAAGAAAAGAATGTGATGAGGTAAGCTACACACACAGTTTGAAGAAAAAAGGACATCCCTGAAAGCTCAATTTCAAGGCTTTATGAGACGCATTCAAATCCAACCACAGAGTTATGGGCTCACACCAGTCAGAAGAACCATTAGCAACAAAACTACCAACAATTCATGCTGAAGGGGTTGTGGAGAAGTGCATACATACCCTCTAGGTTAAGTGGGACTTTGCCGCCAGCCGCGGCGGGTCCTCAAAGTGTAGCAACAACCGACGAGAGGGGGTAGGGAACTGAACGCACCAACGTATGGGATCAGAAGGGCACAAGCAACTGACGCTTGCAAGGCAAGTAAGCAGGGAATTTGCTTCGTCACGCCTTATCGGCATCAGCTGGTTGGTTGGCTTCTCGGCTTAGTCAGACCTTATCAGCATCAGCTGGTTGGTTGGCTGCTCGGCTTCTCCCTCAAAGGCACCAATTTCCCCTCCAGGGTTGCTTTTCCTAGCTTTAGGGAACAACCAGGGACTCCCAGTAACTGAGCAGGTCCCTGGAGCGATTTGGCCAAAGACCATCTCCTTTTGTATGTTCATACCATAAAGTCCAGGATGCATACCAAGGAGAGTACAGTCGGGCCCTGAGGCTTAGGAGGGTCTTAGTGGCGCCTTCCTCAGAGGGCAATGCTCGCCACAGGACTTCACCTGGTAAGAGGCACTAATGGGAACAGAATGGAGGTGCCTTTACAAGGTAAACACTGAGTTACGATATGATCCAGCAGGCCCACTCCTGGGCCTATAACCTAAGAAAGAAGACAGAAGTGGAAAGACACAGGCAGGCAAATCTGCATTGCAGGAGTATTACAATAGCCAGGACATGGAAGCAAGCAGAAAGTCCATCAACAGATGAGTGGACAAAGAAGAACAGGGACCTGAGCAGATGGAATATTAGCCAAGGAACAAAAGGAAACAATGCCATCAACAGCACCATCGGTGAGGCTAGAGTTCATCACGCACCTTGCAGTAAGTCACAGAGCGAAAGATACATAGCCTACGATATCACTTATAGGTGTTCCCTGAAAATTGATATCACTGAAGATATTTCCACAGAGAAAGGCAATCACAGATGCAATAAACAGATTTATGGTTCACCCATGGACAGGTGTGAGAATTGTGTACATTAGGAAATTGGGTTTAAGAGAGAGATACAAACACAGGTGAAATACAAAATCACCAAAGGCCTACGGAATACCAAGAGAAGAGTACTCAACATTGTGTCATAAGCTACATGGGAAAAGGATCCAAAGAAGACTAGATACGTGTTTATGTGTAAAAGAGCCACATCTTTCACACCTACAACAAGCAAAACATTGTAATCAAACTTGCTGTGAGAAACAATAAACATTGAATTAAAAAACGAACAAGTCAGTCGTGAGGCACAAACATAAGGGGCTTTTTCCTGGCACAGTCCATTCTAATTGACAACCGAGAATACGACTTCCACGGAGGCTCTGTTGCCCGAGTAACCAGGTTTGGTAAAGGAGACCTGCTGCCGCCTTGTGGCCGTTTCTCAAAACAGCAGCTTTAAACCCAGTGCTAATGGTCACTTGATATTCAAAATCATTGCAGGCCTATAAATGACACCTGCCCTCAAAAACGATTCTTGGGTCGTCCATCGAGGAAAAAAACTCAAAAGATGTGCACACTTCAAAACGACAATTTCAAGAGGCATATTTTGCGCACATTTTGTCTTCTCTTTCTTTCTTTCTCTTGTGATAAATAAAAGGGCATGGAAAAATGCTCAACATCAGGAATTAATAAAGCCATGCAAATCCAGTCGACAGAAACGTTCACCCACCGTCGTCAGAATGATCATCAGCCACAGAGTCTACAAAGAATAAATGCTCAAGGTGTTTTAGAGAACTCTGTGCCCTCTAGCGGCCGCTGGGACGTAACCTGGGAACAGCTAGTAGTGAGAACACCGTGGAGGTGCACTGAAAGGTAAAAATTGAGCTAACCTGTAATCGGGTAGGCCCACTGATGGGCCTATCTCCCGAGTAGACCAAAATCAAAAAGACACAGGCTGGCCATCCTGCACTGCAGCAACATGTACCATCGCCAAGACTTGGAAGAAACCCAAATGTCCATCAACAGAACAATGCACCAAGAAGAAGGGGGCCCATGTGCACAATGGAACATGAGCCACGGAAGAGCATGTAACAGTGCCGCTGGCACCACCGTAGAAGGATCTAGAGATACCCACCCAAAAGGAAGTACGAAAGAAACCGAAATAGAAATATCCTATGACATCACTTATAGCTGTTACTTCAACATTGATACCCATGAAGTCATTTCCAAGAGAAGGCCGTGCATAGATGCAGAAAACCAACTATGCTTAACCAAGTGGAAAGGTGTAAGGAATGTATGAATTTGGATATGGGGGTTTACAGACATGTACTGATACATATGAAATATATAATCACAAAATACCTAAGGAATACCAGGAGAGGTCGACTCAACACTCTGTAATAACCTACACGGGAAAGGATCCAAAGATGAATAGATTGATACATACATATGATGAACCAGATGCAGTACACCTAGAACACACACCACATTTTTATCCAATTGGCTGTGATACTAGATAACAATTAAATTTTAAAAAACACACAAGAAGTAAGGAGATATAAGCTCTTGGGGGTTTGCCCTGACACACTGCACTCTCATTTGCAGCCTACTAACACAATTTCCAGGAAGCCTCTGTTGCAGGAAAACCCAGAGTTGGAAATGGAGAAATGCTGCCGCCTTGTGGCCGTTTCCCGCAAGAGCGGCTTCAAACGCATAGCTATGGTTCACTTAACATTCATAAGGACTCAGGCCTCTAAAAGACACCTGCCCTCAAAAAAAAAAAATGTCCTGAGCTCGGCCGTGGCCAAAAAAATTCAAAGCAGGCAAATGTGTCAAAGAGATAGTATGATAGAGGTAAGTTTTACTCACTCTTTATCAAAAAAAGGAAAATGGAGAAAAGCTCAACATCAGGAATCATCAGACTCCTCTAACCTACAAAAAGCTTTCAGCTCACCCAAGTTAACTACCGTCAGCCAAAAGACTACAAACAATAAATGCTGAAGGGGTTTTAGAGAACTCTGTTCCCTCTGTCTGCGGAGGACATGTCTAGTTGTAACAGCCAATAATGAGAACAGAAAGGAGCTGCGTTTTCAATTAAAAATTGAGCCACCCTTCCATCCAGAACACCCACAGCCGAGCCTCTCACCTGAGAAGACAGGCTGCAAGAGCTGCACTCCACGAGTTTTCACAGTAGCCAAGACACCGAAGCAACCCAAATGTCCATCAACAGATGAATGGATAAGAAGAGCTGGTCCGTGGACACAGTGGAGTATTGGGCATGGAAAACAAGGAAACACTGCTCTTTCAGGCACCCGAGATGAGCGTAGAGATCATCACAGAACATGAGTTAAGTCGGAAAGCAAAGGACATACTGTATGATATCACGTATAGGCGTTATCTAACAGCTGACACAAATGAACATATTTCCACAAAGAAAGACACTCACACACTTAGAGAAAAAACTAAGCTTATGTAAAATGAAAGGTGGGGGGAAAGGATAAATTAAGATTAGTGGGACCATATGTGTACAAATACATATTAAATATATATATATCATACAGACCGACCATATAGCAAGGGAGGTCACCAGAACACTCCGTAATAATTTACATTGGAGGAATATCTGTACAATATATATATATATATGTATATATATATATATATATATATATATATATATATATATATATATACATACATAACGTATAAATGAACCAGATTTTTTACACCTAGGACCAACAATATTCTAATCATTAGCGTGATCAAAAGAATTAAAAGAGCGAACAAGAAGTAATGTGACATAAACTTCTGGGGTTTCTTCCTGGCACATTCCGTTCTAATTTACAACCTGGGAACAGGACTTCCAGAAGGGCTGTGCTGCCCGAGTAACCAGATGTGCGAATGTACTGAATTCCCAAAACACAACCGAGTCACGCTTTTAGAAAACACACTTATGCCTGCTTCAGGGGAAAGGTGAGGTGGGCTGATGCATAAAACTCGAGTTTGAAATGAGCACAGATACTCTTGCGAAAACCGAATATGGAATGGACACGACCTACTCCTTGCTCAATCAACTGGACTCACCAGACCCTGTTCATCGCACAAGTATCTATCCGACTAGTAAGCATCTTAAAAGCTAAGTCTTGATATCTCTGTGTAAGTGCATCATGTGTGTGTAAAGCGGCCTAAAAACAGCAGGGAAAATCAGCTCAGACCCATTCTGAGGATACATTTCCAACATAAAGAAGAAACAAGCAGGGGAAAACAGAGAGAAATTCTTCCAAAATGCGTTCAGGGACTGGCATGCAACCAGGATTGACCACATCTACAGCCCCAGCGGCAGAAGACATAAGGCTGGACACTCTTGGGGCTGAGACGATTGGTGAGGTTGGGAAAGCAAATGCAGACCCTTGAAAGGAATCCTGCGTGCTCCCCATTCCATGGGTCCCAACTCTCCAGGTTCAACGCAATCTTCCGACAGCGAAAGCACTCATTGGAAACCCAGCGGATGCTACACCGTGGGATCGGGAAAGCTTTCTGAAACTCACCTCAGTTTTCATCTCCTGGTGCTCGTGTTCTCCATTCAGGCCCCCTTACTAACAATCTCCCCACTTGGAGACTCGGCGCCTTTCCATGCCTCTTTCGTACCGTCGGCAATTTGTCCGCAGGATGAACTGCAAGAGGGGGAACCAATGAGAGACTCGCTGGAGGTGTTTGGTCGGGCACATGTCACTCTCATTTCCCATCACGAAGAAGAATTCACCAGCGGTTCAGCCTGCCACCCCGGATCGACAATAGGGCGTGAAGCCATCCAGCCGTGTTGCGTCCCACTCACAAAAAAGCGACTTGGGAAATGGAGCTCAGGGGCACTGCACTTCCCAAACCTGCAGAGTTCTAAACGATAACTATCGCCCCAAAATATATTGAGGTCAGGCTACGAAGAGGCGCTGAACGCAAGGCAGAACTGCAGGAAACGGATGTCAACGGGTACATCGGAATGGCCCCGATAGCACATGAAAAGCGCCAGAACGTGGACAATGATGCGGTTGGCCAAAAAGGGCGTATGCGTTTTTTCCTGAATATATTCAGGAAAAAACGCATACGCCCTTTTTGGCCAACCAAGCAACCTGGGAGAGCAAATCAGCACTACAAAGAAATCTCTCGCCCCCCCCCCACCCCGGGGGCAAAAGGGCCAGGCGAAAAAAGTCTAAAAACCAGAAAGGCAGGACAGGCCACGGAGTCAAGGGAGCCTTGTTAAGCTGATGGGCGGGATGTCAATGGCCAACAGCCAATCTTCACAAGTGTATCCTCTTTCCCAAACCATGTAAAACACAGAACCACAGAGCATAGGGCACTTCCACACATGGGCGTTGACCTTGGGAAAATGAAAAAATCAACCAGACACAGGGACCCCAAAGTTGAGGGCTGCTGTCTTGACAAGAACCTCCACTCCGGTACACGTTTCATATCCCAGGAAAGAGCCAAGTGGACAAAGACGAGTGGACAAGTGGACAAAGACAAGTGGACAAGTGGACAAGTGGTGCTACGTAGGTCCAATGGAGTGTCACTCAGCCATGAAATCCACGTCATGAGGCTGGTAGCAGCATCCTGAGTGGATTTAGGTACGATCATCCTCAGTGAAATAAGTCCCACAAAAAAAGAAACTTATGATATCACTTATCGAGGGAATGTAAAAATGGCTCCCCATGCACTGAATCCCCAAACAGAACAGAGTCACGCTTTTAGAAAACACACTTATGCCTGCTTCAGGGGAAAGGTGAGGTGGGGTGACGCATAAAACTCGAGTTTGAAATGAGCACAGATACCCTTCCGAAAACCGAATATGGAATGGACACGACCTACTCCTTGCTCAATCAACTGGACTCACCAGACCCTGTTCATCGCACAAGTATCTATCCGACTAGTAAGCATCTTAAAAGCTAAGTCTTGATATCTCTGTGTAAGTGCATCAAGTGTGTGTAAAGCGGCCTAAAACCAGCAGGGAAAATCAGCTCAGACCCATTCTGAGGATACATTTCCAACATAAAGAAGAAACAAGCAGGGCAAAACAGAGAGAAATTCTTCCAAAATGCGTTCAGGGACTGGCAATCAACCAGGATTGACCACATCTACAGCCCCAGCGGCAGAAGACATAAGGCTGGACACTCTTGGGGCTGAGACGATTGGTGAGGTTGGGAAAGCAAATGCAGACCCTTGAAAGGAATCCTGCGTGCTCCCCATTCCATGGGTCCCAACTCTCCAGGTTCAACGCAATCTTCCGACAGCGAAAGCACTCATTGGAAACCCAGCGGATGCTACACCGTGGGATCGGGAAAGCTTTCTGAAACTCACCTCAGTTTTCATCTCCTGGTGCTCGTGTTCTCCATTCAGGCCCCCTTACTAACAATCTCCCCACTTGGAGACTCGGCGCCTTTCCATGCCTCTTTCGTACCGTCGGCAATTTGTCCGCAGGATGAACTGCAAGAGGGGGAACCAATGAGAGACTCGCTGGAGGTGTTTGGTCGGGCACATGTCACTCTCATTTCCCATCACGAAGAAGAATTCACCAGCGGTTCAGCCTGCCACCCCGGATCGACAATAGGGCGTGAAGCCATCCAGCCGTGTTGCGTCCCACTCACAAAAAAGCGACTTGGGAAATGGAGCTCAGGGGCACTGCACTTCCCAAACCTGCAGAGTTCTAAACGATAACTATCGCCCCAAAATATATTGAGGTCAGGCTACGAAGAGGCGCTGAACGCAAGGCAGAACTGCAGGAAACGGATGTCAACGGGTACATCGGAATGGCCCCGATAGCACATGAAAAGCGCCAGAACGTGGACAATGATGCGGTTGGCCAAAAAGGGCGTATGCGTTTTTTCCTGAATATATTCAGGAAAAAACGCATACGCCCTTTTTGGCCAACCAAGCAACCTGGGAGAGCAAATCAGCACTACAAAGAAATCTCTCGGCCCCCCTCCACCACCCCGGGCAACAGGGCCAGGCGGAAAAAGTCTAAAAACCAGAAAGGCAGGATAGGCCACGGAGACAAGGGAACCGTGTTAAGCTGATGGGTGGGATGTCAATGGCCAACAGCCAATCTTCACAAGTGTATCCTCTTTCCCAAAACATGTAAAACACAGAACCACGGAGCATAGGGCACTTGAACACATGGGCGGTGACCTTGGGAAAATGAAAAAATCAACCAGACACAGGGACCCCAAAGTTGAGGGCTGCTGTCTTGACAAGAACCTCCACTCTGGTACACGTTTCATATCCCAGGAAAGAGCCAAGTGGACAAAGACGAGTGGACAAGTGGACAAAGACAAGTGGACAAGTGGACAAGTGGTGCTACGTAGGTCCAATGGAGTGTCACTCAGCCATGAAATCCACGTCATGAGGCTGGTAGCAGCATCCTGAGTGGATTTAGGTACGATCATCCTCAGTGAAATAAGTCCCACAAAAAAAGAAACTTATGATATCACTTATCGAGGGAATGTAAAAATCGCTCCCCATGCACTGAATCCCCAAACAGAACAGAGTCACGCTTTTAGAAAACACACTTATGCCTGCTTCAGGGGAAAGGTGAGGTGGGGTGACGCATAAAACTCGAGTTTGAAATGAGCACAGATACCCTTCCGAAAACCGAATATGGAATGGACACGACCTACTCCTTGCTCAATCAACTGGACTCACCAGACCCTGTTCATCGCACAAGTATCTATCCGACTAGTAAGCATCTTCAAAGCTAAGTCTTGATATCTCTGTGTAAGTGCATCAAGTGTGTGTCAAGCGGCCTAAAACCAGCAGGGAAAATCAGCTCAGACCCATTCTGAGGATACATTTCCAACATAAAGAAGAAACAAGCAGGGCAAAACAGAGAGAAATTCTTCCAAAATGCGTTCAGGGACTGGCAATCAACCAGGATTGACCACATCTACAGCCCCAGCGGCAGAAGACATAAGGCTGGACACTCTTGGGGCTGAGACGATTGGTGAGGTTGGGAAAGCAAATGCAGACCCTTGAAAGGAATCCTGCGTGCTCCCCATTCCATGGGTCCCAACTCTCCAGGTTCAACGCAATCTTCCGACAGCGAAAGCACTCATTGGAAACCCAGCGGATGCTACACCGTGGGATCGGGAAAGCTTTCTGAAACTCACCTCAGTTTTCATCTCCTGGTGCTCGTGTTCTCCATTCAGGCCCCCTTACTAACAATCTCCCCACTTGGAGACTCGGCGCCTTTCCATGCCTCTTTCGTACCGTCTGCAATTTGTCCGCAGGATGAACTGCAAGAGGGGGAACCAATGAGAGACTCGCTGGAGGTGTTTGGTCGGGCACATGTCACTCTCATTTCCCATCACGAAGAAGAATTCACCAGCGGTTCAGCCTGCCACCCCGGATCGACAATAGGGCGTGAAGCCATCCAGCCGTGTTGCGTCCCACTCACAAAAAAGCGACTTGGGAAATGGAGCTCAGGGGCACTGCACTTCCCAAACCTGCAGAGTTCTAAACGATAACTATCGCCCCAAAATATATTGAGGTCAGGCTACGAAGAGGCGCTGAACGCAAGGCAGAACTGCAGGAAACGGATGTCAACGGGTACATCGGAATGGCCCCGATAGCACATGAAAAGCGCCAGAACGTGGACAATGATGCGGTTGGCCAAAAAGGGCGTATGCGTTTTTTCCTGAATATATTCAGGAAAAAACGCATACGCCCTTTTTGGCCAACCAAGCAACCTGGGAGAGCAAATCAGCACTACAAAGAAATCTCTCGCCCCCTCCCCCCACCCCGGGGGCAAAAGGGCCAGGCGAAAAAAGTCTAAAAACCAGAAAGGCAGGACAGCCCACGGAGTCAAGGGAGCCTTGTTAAGCTGATGGGCGGGATGTCAATGGCCAACAGCCAATCTTCACAAGTGTATCCTCTTTCCCAAACCATGGAAAACACAGAACCACAGAGCATAGGGCACTTCCACACATGGGCGTTGACCTTGGGAAAATGAAAAAATCAACCAGACACAGGGACCCCAAAGTTGAGGGCTGCTGTCTTGACAAGAACCTCCACTCCGGTACACGTTTCATATCCCAGGAAAGAGCCAAGTGGACAAAGACGAGTGGACAAGTGGACAAAGACAAGTGGACAAGTGGACAAGTGGTGCTACGTAGGTCCAATGGAGTGTCACTCAGCCATGAAATCCACGTCATGAGGCTGGTAGCAGCATCCTGAGTGGATTTAGGTACGATCATCCTCAGTGAAATAAGTCCCACAAAAAAAGAAACTTATGATATCACTTATCGAGGGAATGTAAAAATGGCTCCCCATGCACTGAATCCCCAAACAGAACAGAGTCACGCTTTTAGAAAACACACTTATGCCTGCTTCAGGGGAAAGGTGAGGTGGGGTGACGCATAAAACTCGAGTTTGAAATGAGCACAGATACCCTTCCGAAAACCGAATATGGAATGGACACGACCTACTCCTTGCTCAATCAACTGGACTCACCAGACCCTGTTCATCGCACAAGTATCTATCCGACTAGTAAGCATCTTAAAAGCTAAGTCTTGATATCTCTGTGTAAGTGCATCAAGTGTGTGTCAAGCGGCCTAAAACCAGCAGGGAAAATCAGCTCAGACCCATTCTGAGGATACATTTCCAACATAAAGAAGAAACAAGCAGGGCAAAACAGAGAGAAATTCTTCCAAAATGCGTTCAGGGACTGGCAATCAACCAGGATTGACCACATCTACAGCCCCAGCGGCAGAAGACATAAGGCTGGACACTCTTGGGGCTGAGACGATTGGTGAGGTTGGGAAAGCAAATGCAGACCCTTGAAAGGAATCCTGCGTGCTCCCCATTCCATGGGTCCCAACTCTCCAGGTTCAACGCAATCTTCCGACAGCGAAAGCACTCATTGGAAACCCAGCGGATGCTACACCGTGGGATCGGGAAAGCTTTCTGAAACTCACCTCAGTTTTCATCTCCTGGTGCTCGTGTTCTCCATTCAGGCCCCCTTACTAACAATCTCCCCACTTGGAGACTCGGCGCCTTTCCATGCCTCTTTCGTACCGTCTGCAATTTGTCCGCAGGATGAACTGCAAGAGGGGGAACCAATGAGAGACTCGCTGGAGGTGTTTGGTCGGGCACATGTCACTCTCATTTCCCATCACGAAGAAGAATTCACCAGCGGTTCAGCCTGCCACCCCGGATCGACAATAGGGCGTGAAGCCATCCAGCCGTGTTGCGTCCCACTCACAAAAAAGCGACTTGTGAAATGGAGCTCAGGGGCACTGCACTTCCCAAACCTGCAGAGTTCTAAACGATAACTATCGCCCCAAAATATATTGAGGTCAGGCTACGAAGAGGCGCTGAACGCAAGGCAGAACTGCAGGAAACGGATGTCAACGGGTACATCGGAATGGCCCCGATAGCACATGAAAAGCGCCAGAACGTGGACAATGATGCGGTTGGCCAAAAAGGGCGTATGCGTTTTTTCCTGAATATATTCAGGAAAAAACGCATACGCCCTTTTTGGCCAACCAAGCAACCTGGGAGAGCAAATCAGCACTACAAAGAAATCTCTCGCCCCCCCCCCCCACCCCGGGGGCAAAAGGGCCAGGCGAAAAAAGTCTAAAAACCAGAAAGGCAGGACAGCCCACGGAGTCAAGGGAGCCTTGTTAAGCTGATGGGCGGGATGTCAATGGCCAACAGCCAATCTTCACAAGTGTATCCTCTTTCCCAAACCATGGAAAACACAGAACCACAGAGCATAGGGCACTTCCACACATGGGCGTTGACCTTGGGAAAATGAAAAAATCAACCAGACACAGGGACCCCAAAGTTGAGGGCTGCTGTCTTGACAAGAACCTCCACTCCGGTACACGTTTCATATCCCAGGAAAGAGCCAAGTGGACAAAGACGAGTGGACAAGTGGACAAAGACAAGTGGACAAGTGGACAAGTGGTGCTACGTAGGTCCAATGGAGTGTCACTCAGCCATGAAATCCACGTCATGAGGCTGGTAGCAGCATCCTGAGTGGATTTAGGTACGATCATCCTCAGTGAAATAAGTCCCACAAAAAAAGAAACTTATGATATCACTTATCGAGGGAATGTAAAAATGGCTCCCCATGCACTGAATCCCCAAACAGAACAGAGTCACGCTTTTAGAAAACACACTTATGCCTGCTTCAGGGGAAAGGTGAGGTGGGGTGACGCATAAAACTCGAGTTTGAAATGAGCACAGATACCCTTCCGAAAACCGAATATGGAATGGACACGACCTACTCCTTGCTCAATCAACTGGACTCACCAGACCCTGTTCATCGCACAAGTATCTATCCGACTAGTAAGCATCTTCAAAGCTAAGTCTTGATATCTCTGTGTAAGTGCATCAAGTGTGTGTAAAGCGGCCTAAAACCAGCAGGGAAAATCAGCTCAGACCCATTCTGAGGATACATTTCCAACATAAAGAAGAAACAAGCAGGGCAAAACAGAGAGAAATTCTTCCAAAATGCGTTCAGGGACTGGCAATCAACCAGGATTGACCACATCTACAGCCCCAGCGGCAGAAGACATAAGGCTGGACACTCTTGGGGCTGAGACGATTGGTGAGGTTGGGAAAGCAAATGCAGACCCTTGAAAGGAATCCTGCGTGCTCCCCATTCCATGGGTCCCAACTCTCCAGGTTCAACGCAATCTTCCGACAGCGAAAGCACTCATTGGAAACCCAGCGGATGCTACACCGTGGGATCGGGAAAGCTTTCTGAAACTCACCTCAGTTTTCATCTCCTGGTGCTCGTGTTCTCCATTCAGGCCCCCTTACTAACAATCTCCCCACTTGGAGACTCGGCGCCTTTCCATGCCTCTTTCGTACCGTCTGCAATTTGTCCGCAGGATGAACTGCAAGAGGGGGAACCAATGAGAGACTCGCTGGAGGTGTTTGGTCGGGCACATGTCACTCTCATTTCCCATCACGAAGAAGAATTCACCAGCGGTTCAGCCTGCCACCCCGGATCGACAATAGGGCGTGAAGCCATCCAGCCGTGTTGCGTCCCACTCACAAAAAAGCGACTTGGGAAATGGAGCTCAGGGGCACTGCACTTCCCAAACCTGCAGAGTTCTAAACGATAACTATCGCCCCAAAATATATTGAGGTCAGGCTACGAAGAGGCGCTGAACGCAAGGCAGAACTGCAGGAAACGGATGTCAACGGGTACATCGGAATGGCCCCGATAGCACATGAAAAGCGCCAGAACGTGGACAATGATGCGGTTGGCCAAAAAGGGCGTATGCGTTTTTTCCTGAATATATTCAGGAAAAAACGCATACGCCCTTTTTGGCCAACCAAGCAACCTGGGAGAGCAAATCAGCACTACAAAGAAATCTCTCGCCCCCCCCCCCACCCCGGGGGCAAAAGGGCCAGGCGAAAAAAGTCTAAAAACCAGAAAGGCAGGACAGGCCACGGAGTCAAGGGAGCCTTGTTAAGCTGATGGGCGGGATGTCAATGGCCAACAGCCAATCTTCACAAGTGTATCCTCTTTCCCAAACCATGTAAAACACAGAACCACAGAGCATAGGGCACTTCCACACATGGGCGTTGACCTTGGGAAAATGAAAAAATCAACCAGACACAGGGACCCCAAAGTTGAGGGCTGCTGTCTTGACAAGAACCTCCACTCCGGTACACGTTTCATATCCCAGGAAAGAGCCAAGTGGACAAAGACGAGTGGACAAGTGGACAAAGACAAGTGGACAAGTGGACAAGTGGTGCTACGTAGGTCCAATGGAGTGTCACTCAGCCATGAAATCCACGTCATGAGGCTGGTAGCAGCATCCTGAGTGGATTTAGGTACGATCATCCTCAGTGAAATAAGTCCCACAAAAAAAGAAACTTATGATATCACTTATCGAGGGAATGTAAAAATGGCTCCCCATGCACTGAATCCCCAAACAGAACAGAGTCACGCTTTTAGAAAACACACTTATGCCTGCTTCAGGGGAAAGGTGAGGTGGGGTGACGCATAAAACTCGAGTTTGAAATGAGCACAGATACCCTTCCGAAAACCGAATATGGAATGGACACGACCTACTCCTTGCTCAATCAACTGGACTCACCAGACCCTGTTCATCGCACAAGTATCTATCCGACTAGTAAGCATCTTAAAAGCTAAGTCTTGATATCTCTGTGTAAGTGCATCAAGTGTGTGTAAAGCGGCCTAAAACCAGCAGGGAAAATCAGCTCAGACCCATTCTGAGGATACATTTCCAACATAAAGAAGAAACAAGCAGGGCAAAACAGAGAGAAATTCTTCCAAAATGCGTTCAGGGACTGGCAATCAACCAGGATTGACCACATCTACAGCCCCAGCGGCAGAAGACATAAGGCTGGACACTCTTGGGGCTGAGACGATTGGTGAGGTTGGGAAAGCAAATGCAGACCCTTGAAAGGAATCCTGCGTGCTCCCCATTCCATGGGTCCCAACTCTCCAGGTTCAACGCAATCTTCCGACAGCGAAAGCACTCATTGGAAACCCAGCGGATGCTACACCGTGGGATCGGGAAAGCTTTCTGAAACTCACCTCAGTTTTCATCTCCTGGTGCTCGTGTTCTCCATTCAGGCCCCCTTACTAACAATCTCCCCATTGGAGACTCGGCGCCTTTCCATGCCTCTTTCGTACCGTCTGCAATTTGTCCGCAGGATGAACTGCAAGAGGGGGAACCAATGAGAGACTCGCTGGAGGTGTTTGGTCGGGCACATGTCACTCTCATTTCCCATCACGAAGAAGAATTCACCAGCGGTTCAGCCTGCCACCCCGGATCGACAATAGGGCGTGAAGCCATCCAGCCGTGTTGCGTCCCACTCACAAAAAAGCGACTTGGGAAATGGAGCTCAGGGGCACTGCACTTCCCAAACCTGCAGAGTTCTAAACGATAACTATCGCCCCAAAATATATTGAGGTCAGGCTACGAAGAGGCGCTGAACGCAAGGCAGAACTGCAGGAAACGGATGTCAACGGGTACATCGGAATGGCCCCGATAGCACATGAAAAGCGCCAGAACGTGGACAATGATGCGGTTGGCCAAAAAGGGCGTATGCGTTTTTTCCTGAATATATTCAGGAAAAAACGCATACGCCCTTTTTGGCCAACCAAGCAACCTGGGAGAGCAAATCAGCACTACAAAGAAATCTCTCGCCACCCCCCCCCGGGGCAAAAGGGCCAGGCGAAAAAAGTCTAAAAACCAGAAAGGCAGGACAGCCCACGGAGTCAAGGGAGCCTTGTTAAGCTGATGGGCGGGATGTCAATGGCCAACAGCCAATCTTCACAAGTGTATCCTCTTTCCCAAACCATGTAAAACACAGAACCACAGAGCAAAGGGCACTTCCACACATGGGCGATGACCTTGGGAAAATGAAAAAATCAACCAGACACAGGGACCCAAAGTTGAGGGCTGCTGTCTTGACAAGAACCTCCACTCCGGTACACGTTTCATATCCCAGGAAAGAGCCAAGTGGACAAAGACGAGTGGACAAGTGGACAAAGACAAGTGGACAAGTGGACAAGTGGTGCTACGTAGGTCCAATGGAGTGTCACTCAGCCATGAAATCCACGTCATGAGGCTGGTAGCAGCATCCTGAGTGGATTTAGGTACGATCATCCTCAGTGAAATAAGTCCCACAAAAAAAGAAACTTATGATATCACTTATCGAGGGAATGTAAAAATGGCTCCCCATGCACTGAATCCCCAAACAGAACAGAGTCACGCTTTTAGAAAACACACTTATGCCTGCTTCAGGGGAAAGGTGAGGTGGGGTGACGCATAAAACTCGAGTTTGAAATGAGCACAGATACCCTTCCGAAAACCGAATATGGAATGGACACGACCTACTCCTTGCTCAATCAACTGGACTCACCAGACCCTGTTCATCGCACAAGTATCTATCCGACTAGTAAGCATCTTAAAAGCTAAGTCTTGATATCTCTGTGTAAGTGCATCAAGTGTGTGTCAAGCGGCCTAAAACCAGCAGGGAAAATCAGCTCAGACCCATTCTGAGGATACATTTCCAACATAAAGAAGAAACAAGCAGGGCAAAACAGAGAGAAATTCTTCCAAAATGCGTTCAGGGACTGGCAATCAACCAGGATTGACCACATCTACAGCCCCAGCGGCAGAAGACATAAGGCTGGACACTCTTGGGGCTGAGACGATTGGTGAGGTTGGGAAAGCAAATGCAGACCCTTGAAAGGAATCCTGCGTGCTCCCCATTCCATGGGTCCCAACTCTCCAGGTTCAACGCAATCTTCCGACAGCGAAAGCACTCATTGGAAACCCAGCGGTTGCTACACCGTGGGATCGGGAAAGCTTTCTGAAACTCACCTCAGTTTTCATCTCCTGGTGCTCGTGTTCTCCATTCAGGCCCCCTTACTAACAATCTCCCCACTTGGAGACTCGGCGCCTTTCCATGCCTCTTTCGTACCGTCTGCAATTTGTCCGCAGGATGAACTGCAAGAGGGGGAACCAATGAGAGACTCGCTGGAGGTGTTTGGTCGGGCACATGTCACTCTCATTTCCCATCACGAAGAAGAATTCACCAGCGGTTCAGCCTGCCACCCCGGATCGACAATAGGGCGTGAAGCCATCCAGCCGTGTTGCGTCCCACTCACAAAAAAGCGACTTGGGAAATGGAGCTCAGGGGCACTGCACTTCCCAAACCTGCAGAGTTCTAAACGATAACTATCGCCCCAAAATATATTGAGGTCAGGCTACGAAGAGGCGCTGAACGCAAGGCAGAACTGCAGGAAACGGATGTCAACGGGTACATCGGAATGGCCCCGATAGCACATGAAAAGCGCCAGAACGTGGACAATGATGCGGTTGGCCAAAAAGGGCGTATGCGTTTTTTCCTGAATATATTCAGGAAAAAACGCATACGCCCTTTTTGGCCAACCAAGCAACCTGGGAGAGCAAATCAGCACTACAAAGAAATCTCTCGCCCCCCCCCCCCACCCCGGGGGCAAAAGGGCCAGGCGAAAAAAGTCTAAAAACCAGAAAGGCAGGACAGCCCACGGAGTCAAGGGAGCCTTGTTAAGCTGATGGGCGGGATGTCAATGGCCAACAGCCAATCTTCACAAGTGTATCCTCTTTCCCAAACCATGGAAAACACAGAACCACAGAGCATAGGGCACTTCCACACATGGGCGTTGACCTTGGGAAAATGAAAAAATCAACCAGACACAGGGACCCCAAAGTTGAGGGCTGCTGTCTTGACAAGAACCTCCACTCCGGTACACGTTTCATATCCCAGGAAAGAGCCAAGTGGACAAAGACGAGTGGACAAGTGGACAAAGACAAGTGGACAAGTGGACAAGTGGTGCTACGTAGGTCCAATGGAGTGTCACTCAGCCATGAAATCCACGTCATGAGGCTGGTAGCAGCATCCTGAGTGGATTTAGGTACGATCATCCTCAGTGAAATAAGTCCCACAAAAAAAGAAACTTATGATATCACTTATCGAGGGAATGTAAAAATGGCTCCCCATGCACTGAATCCCCAAACAGAACAGAGTCACGCTTTTAGAAAACACACTTATGCCTGCTTCAGGGGAAAGGTGAGGTGGGGTGACGCATAAAACTCGAGTTTGAAATGAGCACAGATACCCTTCCGAAAACCGAATATGGAATGGACACGACCTACTCCTTGCTCAATCAACTGGACTCACCAGACCCTGTTCATCGCACAAGTATCTATCCGACTAGTAAGCATCTTCAAAGCTAAGTCTTGATATCTCTGTGTAAGTGCATCAAGTGTGTGTCAAGCGGCCTAAAACCAGCAGGGAAAATCAGCTCAGACCCATTCTGAGGATACATTTCCAACATAAAGAAGAAACAAGCAGGGCAAAACAGAGAGAAATTCTTCCAAAATGCGTTCAGGGACTGGCAATCAACCAGGATTGACCACATCTACAGCCCCAGCGGCAGAAGACATAAGGCTGGACACTCTTGGGGCTGAGACGATTGGTGAGGTTGGGAAAGCAAATGCAGACCCTTGAAAGGAATCCTGCGTGCTCCCCATTCCATGGGTCCCAACTCTCCAGGTTCAACGCAATCTTCCGACAGCGAAAGCACTCATTGGAAACCCAGCGGATGCTACACCGTGGGATCGGGAAAGCTTTCTGAAACTCACCTCAGTTTTCATCTCCTGGTGCTCGTGTTCTCCATTCAGGCCCCCTTACTAACAATCTCCCCACTTGGAGACTCGGCGCCTTTCCATGCCTCTTTCGTACCGTCTGCAATTTGTCCGCAGGATGAACTGCAAGAGGGGGAACCAATGAGAGACTCGCTGGAGGTGTTTGGTCGGGCACATGTCACTCTCATTTCCCATCACGAAGAAGAATTCACCAGCGGTTCAGCCTGCCACCCCGGATCGACAATAGGGCGTGAAGCCATCCAGCCGTGTTGCGTCCCACTCACAAAAAAGCGACTTGGGAAATGGAGCTCAGGGGCACTGCACTTCCCAAACCTGCAGAGTTCTAAACGATAACTATCGCCCCAAAATATATTGAGGTCAGGCTACGAAGAGGCGCTGAACGCAAGGCAGAACTGCAGGAAACGGATGTCAACGGGTACATCGGAATGGCCCCGATAGCACATGAAAAGCGCCAGAACGTGGACAATGATGCGGTTGGCCAAAAAGGGCGTATGCGTTTTTTCCTGAATATATTCAGGAAAAAACGCATACGCCCTTTTTGGCCAACCAAGCAACCTGGGAGAGCAAATCAGCACTACAAAGAAATCTCTCGCCCCCCCCCCCCCACCACGGGGGCAAAAGGGCCAGGCGAAAAAAGTCTAAAAACCAGAAAGGCAGGACAGCCCACGGAGTCAAGGGAGCCTTGTTAAGCTGATGGGCGGGATGTCAATGGCCAACAGCCAATCTTCACAAGTGTATCCTCTTTCCCAAACCATGGAAAACACAGAACCACAGAGCATAGGGCACTTCCACACATGGGCGTTGACCTTGGGAAAATGAAAAAATCAACCAGACACAGGGACCCCAAAGTTGAGGGCTGCTGTCTTGACAAGAACCTCCACTCCGGTACACGTTTCATATCCCAGGAAAGAGCCAAGTGGACAAAGACGAGTGGACAAGTGGACAAAGACAAGTGGACAAGTGGACAAGTGGTGCTACGTAGGTCCAATGGAGTGTCACTCAGCCATGAAATCCACGTCATGAGGCTGGTAGCAGCATCCTGAGTGGATTTAGGTACGATCATCCTCAGTGAAATAAGTCCCACAAAAAAAGAAACTTATGATATCACTTATCGAGGGAATGTAAAAATGGCTCCCCATGCACTGAATCCCCAAACAGAACAGAGTCACGCTTTTAGAAAACACACTTATGCCTGCTTCAGGGGAAAGGTGAGGTGGGGTGACGCATAAAACTCGAGTTTGAAATGAGCACAGATACCCTTCCGAAAACCGAATATGGAATGGACACGACCTACTCCTTGCTCAATCAACTGGACTCACCAGACCCTGTTCATCGCACAAGTATCTATCCGACTAGTAAGCATCTTAAAAGCTAAGTCTTGATATCTCTGTGTAAGTGCATCAAGTGTGTGTAAAGCGGCCTAAAACCAGCAGGGAAAATCAGCTCAGACCCATTCTGAGGATACATTTCCAACATAAAGAAGAAACAAGCAGGGCAAAACAGAGAGAAATTCTTCCAAAATGCGTTCAGGGACTGGCAATCAACCAGGATTGACCACATCTACAGCCCCAGCGGCAGAAGACATAAGGCTGGACACTCTTGGGGCTGAGACGATTGGTGAGGTTGGGAAAGCAAATGCAGACCCTTGAAAGGAATCCTGCGTGCTCCCCATTCCATGGGTCCCAACTCTCCAGGTTCAACGCAATCTTCCGACAGCGAAAGCACTCATTGGAAACCCAGCGGATGCTACACCGTGGGATCGGGAAAGCTTTCTGAAACTCACCTCAGTTTTCATCTCCTGGTGCTCGTGTTCTCCATTCAGGCCCCCTTACTAACAATCTCCCCATTGGAGACTCGGCGCCTTTCCATGCCTCTTTCGTACCGTCTGCAATTTGTCCGCAGGATGAACTGCAAGAGGGGGAACCAATGAGAGACTCGCTGGAGGTGTTTGGTCGGGCACATGTCACTCTCATTTCCCATCACGAAGAAGAATTCACCAGCGGTTCAGCCTGCCACCCCGGATCGACAATAGGGCGTGAAGCCATCCAGCCGTGTTGCGTCCCACTCACAAAAAAGCGACTTGGGAAATGGAGCTCAGGGGCACTGCACTTCCCAAACCTGCAGAGTTCTAAACGATAACTATCGCCCCAAAATATATTGAGGTCAGGCTACGAAGAGGCGCTGAACGCAAGGCAGAACTGCAGGAAACGGATGTCAACGGGTACATCGGAATGGCCCCGATAGCACATGAAAAGCGCCAGAACGTGGACAATGATGCGGTTGGCCAAAAAGGGCGTATGCGTTTTTTCCTGAATATATTCAGGAAAAAACGCATACGCCCTTTTTGGCCAACCAAGCAACCTGGGAGAGCAAATCAGCACTACAAAGAAATCTCTCGCCACCCCCCCCCGGGGCAAAAGGGCCAGGCGAAAAAAGTCTAAAAACCAGAAAGGCAGGACAGCCCACGGAGTCAAGGGAGCCTTGTTAAGCTGATGGGCGGGATGTCAATGGCCAACAGCCAATCTTCACAAGTGTATCCTCTTTCCCAAACCATGTAAAACACAGAACCACAGAGCAAAGGGCACTTCCACACATGGGCGATGACCTTGGGAAAATGAAAAAATCAACCAGACACAGGGACCCAAAGTTGAGGGCTGCTGTCTTGACAAGAACCTCCACTCCGGTACACGTTTCATATCCCAGGAAAGAGCCAAGTGGACAAAGACGAGTGGACAAGTGGACAAAGACAAGTGGACAAGTGGACAAGTGGTGCTACGTAGGTCCAATGGAGTGTCACTCAGCCATGAAATCCACGTCATGAGGCTGGTAGCAGCATCCTGAGTGGATTTAGGTACGATCATCCTCAGTGAAATAAGTCCCACAAAAAAAGAAACTTATGATATCACTTATCGAGGGAATGTAAAAATCGCTCCCCATGCACTGAATCCCCAAACAGAACAGAGTCACGCTTTTAGAAAACACACTTATGCCTGCTTCAGGGGAAAGGTGAGGTGGGGTGACGCATAAAACTCGAGTTTGAAATGAGCACAGATACCCTTCCGAAAACCGAATATGGAATGGACACGACCTACTCCTTGCTCAATCAACTGGACTCACCAGACCCTGTTCATCGCACAAGTATCTATCCGACTAGTAAGCATCTTAAAAGCTAAGTCTTGATATCTCTGTGTAAGTGCATCAAGTGTGTGTAAAGCGGCCTAAAACCAGCAGGGAAAATCAGCTCAGACCCATTCTGAGGATACATTTCCAACATAAAGAAGAAACAAGCAGGGCAAAACAGAGAGAAATTCTTCCAAAATGCGTTCAGGGACTGGCATGCAACCAGGATTGACCACATCTACAGCCCCAGCGGCAGAAGACATAAGGCTGGACACTCTTGGGGCTGAGACGATTGGTGAGGTTGGGAAAGCAAATGCAGACCCTTGAAAGGAATCCTGCGTGCTCCCCATTCCATGGGTCCCAACTCTCCAGGTTCAACGCAATCTTCCGACAGCGAAAGCACTCATTGGAAACCCAGCGGTTGCTACACCGTGGGATCGGGAAAGCTTTCTGAAACTCACCTCAGTTTTCATCTCCTGGTGCTCGTGTTCTCCATTCAGGCCCCCTTACTAACAATCTCCCCACTTGGAGACTCGGCGCCTTTCCATGCCTCTTTCGTACCGTCTGCAATTTGTCCGCAGGATGAACTGCAAGAGGGGGAACCAATGAGAGACTCGCTGGAGGTGTTTGGTCGGGCACATGTCACTCTCATTTCCCATCACGAAGAAGAATTCACCAGAGGTTCAGCCTGCCACCCCGGATCGACAATAGGGCGTGAAGCCATCCAGCCGTGTTGCGTCCCACTCACAAAAAAAGCGACTTGGGAAATGGAGCTCAGGGGCACTGCACTTCCCAAACCTGCAGAGTTCTAAACGATAACTATCGCCCCAAAAATATATTGAGGTCAGGCTACGAAGAGGCGCTGAACGCAAGGCAGAACTGCAGGAAACGGATGTCAACGGGTACATCGGAATGGCCCCGATAGCACATGAAAAGCGCCAGAACGTGGACAATGATGCGGTTGGCCAAAAAGGGCGTATGCGTTTTTTCCTGAATATATTCAGGAAAAAACGCATACGCCCTTTTTGGCGAACCAAGCAACCTGGGAGAGCAAATCAGCACTACAAAGAAATCTCTCGCCCCCCCCCCCGGGGCAAAAGGGCCAGGCGAAAAAAGTCTAAAAACCAGAAAGGCAGGACAGCCCACGGAGTCAAGGGAGCCTTGTTAAGCTGATGGGCGGGATGTCAATGGCCAACAGCCAATCTTCACAAGTGTATCCTCTTTCCCAAACCATGTAAAACACAGAACCACAGAGCATAGGGCACTTGCACACATGGGCGTTGACCTTGGGAAAATGAAAAAATCAACCAGACACAGGGACCCCAAAGTTGAGGGCTGCTGTCTTGACAAGAACCTCCACTCCGGTACACGTTTCATATCCCAGGAAAGAGCCAAGTGGACAAAGACTAGTGGACAAGTGGACAAAGACAAGTGGACAAGTGGACAAGAGGTGCTACGTAGGTCCAATGGAGTGTCACTCAGCCATGAAATCCACGTCATGAGGCTGGTAGCAGCATCCTGAGTGGATTTAGGTACGATCATCCTCAGTGAAATAAGTCCCACAAAAAAAGAAACTTATGATATCACTTATCGAGGGAATGTAAAAATCGCTCCCCATGCACTGAATCCCCAAACAGAACAGAGTCACGCTTTTAGAAAACACACTTATGCCTGCTTCAGGGGAAAGCTGAGGTGGGGTGACGCATAAAACTCGAGTTTGAAATGAGCACAGATACCCTTCCGAAAACCGAATATGGAATGGACAGGACCTACTCCTTGCTCAATCAACTGGACTCACCAGACCCTGTTCATCGCACAAGTATCTATCCGACTAGTAAGCATCTTAAAAGCTAAGTCTTGATATCTCTGTGTAAGTGCATCAAGTGTGTGTAAAGCGGCCTAAAACCAGCAGGGAAAATCAGCTCAGACCCATTCTGAGGATACATTTCCAACATAAAGAAGAAACAAGCAGGGCAAAACAGAGAGAAATTCTTCCAAAATGCGTTCAGGGACTGGCATGCAACCAGGATTGACCACATCTACAGCCCCAGCGGCAGAAGACATAAGGCTGGACACTCTTGGGGCTGAGACGATTCGTGAGGTTGGGAAAGCAAATGCAGACCCTTGAAAGGAATCCTGCGTGCTCCCCATTCCATGGGTCCCAACTCTCCAGGTTCAACGCAATCTTCCGACAGCGAAAGCACTCATTGGAAACCCAGCGGTTGCTACACCGTGGGTTCGGGAAAGCTTTCTGAAACTCACCTCAGTTTTCATCTCCTGGTGCTCGTGTTCTCCATTCAGGCCCCCTTACTAACAATCTCCCCACTTGGAGACTCGGCGCCTTTCCATGCCTCTTTCGTACCGTCTGCAATTTGTCCGCAGGATGAACTGCAAGAGGGGGAACCAATGAGAGACTCGCTGGAGGTGTTTGGTCGGGCACATGTCACTCTCATTTCCCATCACGAAGAAGAATTCACCAGCGGTTCAGCCTGCCACCCCGGATCGACAATAGGGCGTGAAGCCATCCAGCCGTGTTGCGTCCCACTCACAAAAAAGCGACTTGGGAAATGGAGCTCAGGGGCACTGCACTTCCCAAACCTGCAGAGTTCTAAACGATAACTATCGCCCCAAAATATATTGAGGTCAGGCTACGAAGAGGCGCTGAACGCAAGGCAGAACTGCAGGAAACGGATGTCAACGGGTACATCGGAATGGCCCCGATAGCACATGAAAAGCGCCAGAACGTGGACAATGATGCGGTTGGCCAAAAAGGGCGTATGCGTTTTTTCCTGAATATATTCAGGAAAAAACGCATACGCCCTTTTTGGCCAACCAAGCAACCTGGGAGAGCAAATCAGCACTACAAAGAAATCTCTCGCCCCCCCCCGGGGCAAAAGGGCCAGGCGAAAAAAGTCTAAAAACCAGAAAGGCAGGACAGCCCACGGAGTCAAGGGAGCCTTGTTAAGCTGATGGGCGGGATGTCAATGGCCAACAGCCAATCTTCACAAGTGTATCCTCTTTCCCAAACCATGTAAAACACAGAACCACAGAGCATAGGGCACTTCCACACATGGGCGTTGACCTTGGTAAAATGAAAAAATCAACCAGACACAGGGACCCCAAAGTTGAGGGCTGCTGTCTTGACAAGAACCTCCCCTCCGGTACACGTTTCATATCCCAGGAAAGAGCCAAGTGGACAAAGACGAGTGGACAAGTGGACAAAGACAAGTGGACAAGTGGACAAGTGGTGCTACGTAGGTCCAATGGAGTGTCACTCAGCCATGAAATCCACGTCAAGAGGCTGGTAGCAGCATCCTGAGTGGATTTAGGTACGATCATCCTCAGTGAAATAAGTCCCACAAAAAAAGAAACTTATGATATCACTTATCGAGGGAATGTAAAAATCGCTCCCCATGCACTGAATCCCCAAACAGAACAGAGTCACGCTTTTAGAAAACACACTTATGCCTGCTTCAGGGGAAAGGTGAGGTGGGGTGACGCATAAAACTCGAGTTTGAAATGAGCACAGATACCCTTCCGAAAACCGAATATGGAATGGACACGACCTACTCCTTGCTCAATCAACTGGACTCACCAGACCCTGTTCATCGCACAAGTATCTATCCGACTAGTAAGCATCTTAAAAGCTAAGTCTTGATATCTCTGTGTAAGTGCATCAAGTGTGTGTAAAGCGGCCTAAAACCAGCAGGGAAAATCAGCTCAGACCCATTCTGAGGATACATTTCCAACATAAAGAAGAAACAAGCAGGGCAAAACAGAGAGAAATTCTTCCAAAATGCGTTCAGGGACTGGCATGCAACCAGGATTGACCACATCTACAGCCCCAGCGGCAGAAGACATAAGGCTGGACACTCTTGGGGCTGAGACGATTGGTGAGGTTGGGAAAGCAAATGCAGACCCTTGAAAGGAATCCTGCGTGCTCCCCATTCCATGGGTCCCAACTCTCCAGGTTCAACGCAATCTTCCGACAGCGAAAGCACTCATTGGAAACCCAGCGGTTGCTACATCGGGGGATCGGGAAAGCTTTCTGAAACTCACCTCAGTTTTCATCTCCTGGTGCTCGTGTTCTCCATTCAGGCCCCCTTACTAACAATCTCCCCACTTGGAGACTCGGCGCCTTTCCATGCCTCTTTCGTACCGTCTGCAATTTGTCCGCAGGATGAACTGCAAGAGGGGGAACCAATGAGAGACTCGCTGGAGGTGTTTGGTCGGGCACATGTCACTCTCATTTCCCATCACGAAGAAGAATTCACCAGCGGTTCAGCCTGCCACCCCGGATCGACAATAGGGCGTGAAGCCATCCAGCCGTGTTGCGTCCCACTCACAAAAAAGCGACTTGGGAAATGGAGCTCAGGGGCACTGCACTTCCCAAACCTGCAGAGTTCTAAACGATAACTATCGCCCCAAAATATATTGAGGTCAGGCTACGAAGAGGCGCTGAACGCAAGGCAGAACTGCAGGAAACGGATGTCAACGGGTACATCGGAATGGCCCCGATAGCACATGAAAAGCGCCAGAACGTGGACAATGATGCGGTTGGCCAAAAAGGGCGTATGCGTTTTTTCCTGAATATATTCAGGAAAAAACGCATACGCCCTTTTTGGCCAACCAAGCAACCTGGGAGAGCAAATCAGCACTACAAAGAAATCTCTCGCCCCCCCCCCGGGGCAAAAGGGCCAGGCGAAAAAAGTCTAAAAACCAGAAAGGCAGGACAGGCCACGGAGTCAAGGGAGCCTTGTTAAGCTGATGGGCGGGATGTCAATGGCCAACAGCCAATCTTCACAAGTGTATCCTCTTTCCCAAACCATGGAAAACACAGAACCACAGAGCATAGGGCACTTCCACACATGGGCGTTGACCTTGGGAAAATGAAAAAATCAACCAGACACAGGGACCCCAAAGTTGAGGGCTGCTGTCTTGACAAGAACCTCCACTCCGGTACACGTTTCATATCCCAGGAAAGAGCCAAGTGGACAAAGACGAGTGGACAAGTGGACAAAGACAAGTGGACAAGTGGACAAGAGGTGCTACGTAGGTCCAATGGAGTGTCACTCAGCCATGAAATCCACGTCATGAGGCTGGTAGCAGCATCCTGAGTGGATTTAGGTACGATCATCCTCAGTGAAATAAGTCCCACAAAAAAAGAAACTTATGATATCACTTATCGAGGGAATGTAAAAATCGCTCCCCATGCACTGAATCCCCAAACAGAACAGAGTCACGCTTTTAGAAAACACACTTATGCCTGCTTCAGGGGAAAGGTGAGGTGGGGTGACGCATAAAACTCGAGTTTGAAATGAGCACAGATACCCTTCCGAAAACCGAATATGGAATGGACACGACCTACTCCTTGCTCAATCAACTGGACTCACCAGACCCTGTTCATCGCACAAGTATCTATCCGACTAGTAAGCATCTTCAAAGCTAAGTCTTGATATCTCTGTGTAAGTGCATCAAGTGTGTGTAAAGCGGCCTAAAACCAGCAGGGAAAATCAGCTCAGACCCATTCTGAGGATACATTTCCAACATAAAGAAGAAACAAGCAGGGCAAAACAGAGAGAAATTCTTCCAAAATGCGTTCAGGGACTGGCATGCAACCAGGATTGACCACATCTACAGCCCCAGCGGCAGAAGACATAAGGCTGGACACTCTTGGGGCTGAGACGATTGGTGAGGTTGGGAAAGCAAATGCAGACCCTTGAAAGGAATCCTGCGTGCTCCCCATTCCATGGGTCCCAACTCTCCAGGTTCAACGCAATCTTCCGACAGCGAAAGCACTCATTGGAAACCCAGCGGATGCTACACCGTGGGATCGGGAAAGCTTTCTGAAACTCACCTCAGTTTTCATCTCCTGGTGCTCGTGTTCTCCATTCAGGCCCCCTTACTAACAATCTCCCCACTTGGAGACTCGGCGCCTTTCCATGCCTCTTTCGTACCGTCTGCAATTTGTCCGCAGGATGAACTGCAAGAGGGGGAACCAATGAGAGACTCGCTGGAGGTGTTTGGTCGGGCACATGTCACTCTCATTTCCCATCACGAAGAAGAATTCACCAGCGGTTCAGCCTGCCACCCCGGATCGACAATAGGGCGTGAAGCCATCCAGCCGTGTTGCGTCCCACTCACAAAAAAGCGACTTGGGAAATGGAGCTCAGGGGCACTGCACTTCCCAAACCTGCAGAGTTCTAAACGATAACTATCGCCCCAAAATATATTGAGGTCAGGCTACGAAGAGGCGCTGAACGCAAGGCAGAACTGCAGGAAACGGATGTCAACGGGTACATCGGAATGGCCCCGATAGCACATGAAAAGCGCCAGAACGTGGACAATGATGCGGTTGGCCAAAAAGGGCGTATGCGTTTTTTCCTGAATATATTCAGGAAAAAACGCATACGCCCTTTTTGGCCAACCAAGCAACCTGGGAGAGCAAATCAGCACTACAAAGAAATCTCTCGCCCCCCCCCCGGGGCAAAAGGGCCAGGCGAAAAAAGTCTAAAAACCAGAAAGGCAGGACAGCCCACGGAGTCAAGGGAGCCTTGTTAAGCTGATGGGCGGGATGTCAATGGCCAACAGCCAATCTTCACAAGTGTATCCTCTTTCCCAAACCATGTAAAACACAGAACCACAGAGCATAGGGCACTTCCACACATGGGCGTTGACCTTGGGAAAATGAAAAAATCAACCAGACACAGGGACCCCAAAGTTGAGGGCTGCTGTCTTGACAAGAACCTCCACTCCGGTACACGTTTCATATCCCAGGAAAGAGCCAAGTGGACAAAGACGAGTGGACAAGTGGACAAAGACAAGTGGACAAGTGGACAAGTGGTGCTACGTAGGTCCAATGGAGTGTCACTCAGCCATGAAATCCACGTCATGAGGCTGGTAGCAGCATCCTGAGTGGATTTAGGTACGATCATCCTCAGTGAAATAAGTCCCACAAAAAAAGAAACTTATGATATCACTTATCGAGGGAATGTAAAAATCGCTCCCCATGCACTGAATCCCCAAACAGAACAGAGTCACGCTTTTAGAAAACACACTTATGACTGCTTCAGGGGAACGGTGAGGTGGGGTGACGCATAAAACTCGAGTTTGAAATGAGCACAGATACCCTTCCGAAAACCGAATATGGAATGGACACGACCTATTCCTTGCTCAATCAACTGGACTCACCAGACCCTGTTCATCGCACAAGTATCTATCCGACTAGTAAGCATCTTAAAAGCTAAGTCTTGATATCTCTGTGTAAGTGCATCAAGTGTGTGTAAAGCGGCCTAAAACCAGCAGGGAAAATCAGCTCAGACCCATTCTGAGGATACATTTCCAACATAAAGAAGAAACAAGCAGGGCAAAACAGAGAGAAATTCTTCCAAAATGCGTTCAGGGACTGGCATGCAACCAGGATTGACCACATCTACAGCCCCAGCGGCAGAAGACATAAGGCTGGACACTCTTGGGGCTGAGACGATTGGTGAGGTTGGGAAAGCAAATGCAGACCCTTGAAAGGAATCCTGCGTGCTCCCCATTCCATGGGTCCCAACTCTCCAGGTTCAACGCAATCTTCCGACAGCGAAAGCACTCATTGGAAACCCAGCGGATGCTACACCGTGGGATCGGGAAAGCTTTCTGAAACTCACCTCAGTTTTCATCTCCTGGTGCTCGTGTTCTCCATTCAGGCCCCCTTACTAACAATCTCCCCACTTGGAGACTCGGCGCCTTTCCATGCCTCTTTCGTACCGTCTGCAATTTGTCCGCAGGATGAACTGCAAGAGGGGGAACCAATGAGAGACTCGCTGGAGGTGTTTGGTCGGGCACATGTCACTCTCATTTCCCATCACGAAGAAGAATTCACCAGCGGTTCAGCCTGCCACCCCGGATCGACAATAGGGCGTGAAGCCATCCAGCCGTGTTGCGTCCCACTCACAAAAAAGCGACTTGGGAAATGGAGCTCAGGGGCACTGCACTTCCCAAACCTGCAGAGTTCTAAACGATAACTATCGCCCCAAAATATATTGAGGTCAGGCTACGAAGAGGCGCTGAACGCAAGGCAGAACTGCAGGAAACGGATGTCAACGGGTACATCGGAATGGCCCCGATAGCACATGAAAAGCGCCAGAACGTGGACAATGATGCGGTTGGCCAAAAAGGGCGTATGCGTTTTTTCCTGAATATATTCAGGAAAAAACGCATACGCCCTTTTTGGCCAACCAAGCAACCTGGGAGAGCAAATCAGCACTACAAAGAAATCTCTCGCCCCCCCCCGGGGCAAAAGGGCCAGGCGAAAAAAGTCTAAAAACCAGAAAGGCAGGACAGCCCACGGAGTCAAGGGAGCCTTGTTAAGCTGATGGGCGGGATGTCAATGGCCAACAGCCAATCTTCACAAGTGTATCCTCTTTCCCAAACCATGTAAAACACAGAACCACAGAGCATAGGGCACTTCCACACATGGGCGTTGACCTTGGGAAAATGAAAAAATCAACCAGACACAGGGACCCAAAGTTGAGGGCTGCTGTCTTGACAAGAACCTCCACTCCGGTACACGTTTCATATCCCAGGAAAGAGCCAAGTGGACAAAGACGAGTGGACAAGTGGACAAAGACAAGTGGACAAGTGGACAAGTGGTGCTACGTAGGTCCAATGGAGTGTCACTCAGCCATGAAATCCACGTCATGAGGCTGGTAGCAGCATCCTGAGTGGATTTAGGTACGATCATCCTCAGTGAAATAAGTCCCACAAAAAAAGAAACTTATGATATCACTTATCGAGGGAATGTAAAAATCGCTCCCCATGCACTGAATCCCCAAACAGAACAGAGTCACGCTTTTAGAAAACACACTTATGCCTGCTTCAGGGGAAAGGTGAGGTGGGGTGACGCATAAAACTCGAGTTTGAAATGAGCACAGATACCCTTCCGAAAACCGAATATGGAATGGACATGACCTACTCCTTGCTCAATCAACTGGACTCACCAGACCCTGTTCATCGCACAAGTATCTATCCGACTAGTAAGCATCTTAAAAGCTAAGTCTTGATATCTCTGTGTAAGTGCATCAAGTGTGTGTAAAGCGGCCTAAAACCAGCAGGGAAAATCAGCTCAGACCCATTCTGAGGATACATTTCCAACATAAAGAAGAAACAAGCAGGGCAAAACAGAGAGAAATTCTTCCAAAATGCGTTCAGGGACTGGCATGCAACCAGGATTGACCACATCTACAGCCCCAGCGGCAGAAGACATAAGGCTGGACACTCTTGGGGCTGAGACGATTGGTGAGGTTGGGAAAGCAAATGCAGACCCTTGAAAGGAATCCTGCGTGCTCCCCATTCCATGGGTCCCAACTCTCCAGGTTCAACGCAATCTTCCGACAGCGAAAGCACTCATTGGAAACCCAGCGGATGCTACACCGTGGGATCGGGAAAGCTTTCTGAAACTCACCTCAGTTTTCATCTCCTGGTGCTCGTGTTCTCCATTCAGGCCCCCTTACTAACAATCTCCCCACTTGGAGACTCGGCGCCTTTCCATGCCTCTTTCGTACCGTCTGCAATTTGTCCGCAGGATGAACTGCAAGAGGGGGAACCAATGAGAGACTCGCTGGAGGTGTTTGGTCGGGCACATGTCACTCTCATTTCCCATCACGAAGAAGAATTCACCAGCGGTTCAGCCTGCCACCCCGGATCGACAATAGGGCGTGAAGCCATCCAGCCGTGTTGCGTCCCACTCACAAAAAAGCGACTTGGGAAATGGAGCTCAGGGGCACTGCACTTCCCAAACCTGCAGAGTTCTAAACGATAACTATCGCCCCAAAAATATATTGAGGTCAGGCTACGAAGAGGCGCTGAACGCAAGGCAGAACTGCAGGAAACGGATGTCAACGGGTACATCGGAATGGCCCCGATAGCACATGAAAAGTGCCAGAACGTGGACAATGATGCGGTTGGCCAAAAAGGGCGTATGCGTTTTTTCCTGAAAAAACGGAAAAAACAGGAAAAAACGCATACGCCCTTTTTGGCCAACCAAGCAACCTGGGAGAGCAAATCAGCACTACAAAGAAATCTCTCGCCCCCCCCCCCCGGGGCAAAAGGGCCAGGCGAAAAAAGTCTAAAAACCAGAAAGGCAGGACAGCCCACGGAGTCAAGGGAGCCTTGTTAAGCTGATGGGCGGGATGTCAATGGCCAACAGCCAATCTTCACAAGTGTATCCTCTTTCCCAAACCATGGAAAACACAGAACCACAGAGCATAGGGCACTTCCACACATGGGCGTTGACCTTGGGAAAATGAAAAAATCAACCAGACACAGGGACCCCAAAGTTGAGGGCTGCTGTCTTGACAAGAACCTCCACTCCGGTACACGTTTCATATCCCAGGAAAGAGCCAAGTGGACAAAGACGAGTGGACAAGTGGACAAAGACAAGTGGACAAGTGGACAAGAGGTGCTACGTAGGTCCAATGGAGTGTCACTCAGCCATGAAATCCACGTCATGAGGCTGGTAGCAGCATCCTGAGTGGATTTAGGTACGATCATCCTCAGTGAAATAAGTCCCACAAAAAAAGAAACTTATGATATCACTTATCGAGGGAATGTAAAAATCGCTCCCCATGCACTGAATCCCCAAACAGAACAGAGTCACGCTTTTAGAAAACACACTTATGCCTGCTTCAGGGGAAAGGTGAGGTGGGGTGACGCATAAAACTCGAGTTTGAAATGAGCACAGATACCCTTCTGAAAACCGAATATGGAATGGACAGGACCTACTCCTTGCTCAATCAACTGGACTCACCAGACCCTGTTCATCGCACAAGTATCTATCCGACTAGTAAGCATCTTAAAAGCTAAGTCTTGATATCTCTGTGTAAGTGCATCAAGTGTGTGTAAAGCGGCCTAAAACCAGCAGGGAAAATCAGCTCAGACCCATTCTGAGGATACATTTCCAACATAAAGAAGAAACAAGCAGGGCAAAACAGAGAGAAATTCTTCCAAAATGCGTTCAGGGACTGGCATGCAACCAGGATTGACCACATCTACAGCCCCAGCGGCAGAAGACATAAGGCTGGACACTCTTGGGGCTGAGACGATTCGTGAGGTTGGGAAAGCAAATACAGACCCTTGAAAGGAATCCTGCGTGCTCCCCATTCCATGGGTCCCAACTCTCCAGGTTCAACGCAATCTTCCGACAGCGAAAGCACTCATTGGAAACCCAGCGGTTGCTACACCGTGGGATCGGGAAAGCTTTCTGAAACTCACCTCAGTTTTCATCTCCTGGTGCTCGTGTTCTCCATTCAGGCCCCCTTACTAACAATCTCCCCACTTGGAGACTCGGCGCCTTTCCATGCCTCTTTCGTACCGTCTGCAATTTGTCCGCAGGATGAACTGCAAGAGGGGGAACCAATGAGAGACTCGCTGGAGGTGTTTGGTCGGGCACATGTCACTCTCATTTCCCATCACGAAGAAGAATTCACCAGCGGTTCAGCCTGCCACCCCGGATCGACAATAGGGCGTGAAGCCATCCAGCCGTGTTGCGTCCCACTCACAAAAAAGCGACTTGGGAAATGGAGCTCAGGGGCACTGCACTTCCCAAACCTGCAGAGTTCTAAACGATAACTATCGCCCCAAAATATATTGAGGTCAGGCTACGAAGAGGCGCTGAACGCAAGGCAGAACTGCAGGAAACGGATGTCAACGGGTACATCGGAATGGCCCCGATAGCACATGAAAAGCGCCAGAACGTGGACAATGATGCGGTTGGCCAAAAAGGGCGTATGCGTTTTTTCCTGAATATATTCAGGAAAAAACGCATACGCCCTTTTTGGCCAACCAAGCAACCTGGGAGAGCAAATCAGCACTACAAAGAAATCTCTCGCCCCCCCCCGGGGCAAAAGGGCCAGGCGAAAAAAGTCTAAAAACCAGAAAGGCAGGACAGCCCACGGAGTCAAGGGAGCCTTGTTAAGCTGATGGGCGGGATGTCAATGGCCAACAGCCAATCTTCACAAGTGTATCCTCTTTCCCAAACCATGTAAAACACAGAACCACAGAGCATAGGGCACTTCCACACATGGGCGTTGACCTTGGGAAAATGAAAAAATCAACCAGACACAGGGACCCCAAAGTTGAGGGCTGCTGTCTTGACAAGAACCTCCACTCCGGTACACGCTTCATATCCCAGGAAAGAGCCAAGTGGACAAAGACGAGTGGACAAGTGGACAAAGACAAGTGGACAAGTGGACAAGTGGTGCTACGTAGGTCCAATGGAGTGTCACTCAGCCATGAAATCCACGTCAAGAGGCTGGTAGCAGCATCCTGAGTGGATTTAGGTACGATCATCCTCAGTGAAATAAGTCCCACAAAAAAAGAAACTTATGATATCACTTATCGAGGGAATGTAAAAATCGCTCCCCATGCACTGAATCCCCAAACAGAACAGAGTCACGCTTTTAGAAAACACACTTATGCCTGCTTCAGGGGAAAGGTGAGGTGGGGTGACGCATAAAACTCGAGTTTGAAATGAGCACAGATACCCTTCCGAAAACCGAATATGGAATGGACACGACCTACTCCTTGCTCAATCAACTGGACTCACCAGACCCTGTTCATCGCACAAGTATCTATCCGACTAGTAAGCATCTTAAAAGCTAAGTCTTGATATCTCTGTGTAAGTGCATCAAGTGTGTGTAAAGCGGCCTAAAACCAGCAGGGAAAATCAGCTCAGACCCATTCTGAGGATACATTTCCAACATAAAGAAGAAACAAGCAGGGCAAAACAGAGAGAAATTCTTCCAAAATGCGTTCAGGGACTGGCATGCAACCAGGATTGACCACATCTACAGCCCCAGCGGCAGAAGACATAAGGCTGGACACTCTTGGGGCTGAGACGATTGGTGAGGTTGGGAAAGCAAATGCAGACCCTTGAAAGGAATCCTGCGTGCTCCCCATTCCATGGGTCCCAACTCTCCAGGTTCAACGCAATCTTCCGACAGCGAAAGCACTCATTGGAAACCCAGCGGTTGCTACACCGTGGGATCGGGAAAGCTTTCTGAAACTCACCTCAGTTTTCATCTCCTGGTGCTCGTGTTCTCCATTCAGGCCCCCTTACTAACAATCTCCCCACTTGGAGACTCGGCGCCTTTCCATGCCTCTTTCGTACCGTCTGCAATTTGTCCGCAGGATGAACTGCAAGAGGGGGAACCAATGAGAGACACGCTGGAGGTGTTTGGTCGGGCACATGTCACTCTCATTTCCCATCACGAAGAAGAATTCACCAGCGGTTCAGCCTGCCACCCCGGATCGACAATAGGGCGTGAAGCCATCCAGCCGTGTTGCGTCCCACTCACAAAAAAGCGACTTGGGAAATGGAGCTCAGGGGCACTGCACTTCCCAAACCTGCAGAGTTCTAAACGATAACTATCGCCCCAAAATATATTGAGGTCAGGCTACGAAGAGGCGCTGAACGCAAGGCAGAACTGCAGGAAACGGATGTCAACGGGTACATCGGAATGGCCCCGATAGCACATGAAAAGCGCCAGAACGTGGACAATGATGCGGTTGGCCAAAAAGGGCGTATGCGTTTTTTCCTGAATATATTCAGGAAAAAACGCATACGCCCTTTTTGGCCAACCAAGCAACCTGGGAGAGCAAATCAGCACTACAAAGAAATCTCTCGCCCCCCCCCCGGGGCAAAAGGGCCAGGCGAAAAAAGTCTAAAAACCAGAAAGGCAGGACAGCCCACGGAGTCAAGGGAGCCTTGTTAAGCTGATGGGCGGGATGTCAATGGCCAACAGCCAATCTTCACAAGTGTATCCTCTTTCCCAAACCATGTAAAACACAGAACCACAGAGCATAGGGCACTTCCACACATGGGCGTTGACCTTGGGAAAATGAAAAAATCAACCAGACACAGGGACCCCAAAGTTGAGGGCTGCTGTCTTGACAAGAACCTCCACTCCGGTACACGCTTCATATCCCAGGAAAGAGCCAAGTGGACAAAGACGAGTGGACAAGTGGACAAAGACAAGTGGACAAGTGGACAAGTGGTGCTACGTAGGTCCAATGGAGTGTCACTCAGCCATGAAATCCACGTCAAGAGGCTGGTAGCAGCATCCTGAGTGGATTTAGGTACGATCATCCTCAGTGAAATAAGTCCCACAAAAAAAGAAACTTATGATATCACTTATCGAGGGAATGTAAAAATCGCTCCCCATGCACTGAATCCCCAAACAGAACAGAGTCACGCTTTTAGAAAACACACTTATGCCTGCTTCAGGGGAAAGGTGAGGTGGGGTGACGCATAAAACTCGAGTTTGAAATGAGCACAGATACCCTTCCGAAAACCGAATATGGAATGGACACGACCTACTCCTTGCTCAATCAACTGGACTCACCAGACCCTGTTCATCGCACAAGTATCTATCCGACTAGTAAGCATCTTAAAAGCTAAGTCTTGATATCTCTGTGTAAGTGCATCAAGTGTGTGTAAAGCGGCCTAAAACCAGCAGGGAAAATCAGCTCAGACCCATTCTGAGGATACATTTCCAACATAAAGAAGAAACAAGCAGGGCAAAACAGAGAGAAATTCTTCCAAAATGCGTTCAGGGACTGGCATGCAACCAGGATTGACCACATCTACAGCCCCAGCGGCAGAAGACATAAGGCTGGACACTCTTGGGGCTGAGACGATTGGTGAGGTTGGGAAAGCAAATGCAGACCCTTGAAAGGAATCCTGCGTGCTCCCCATTCCATGGGTCCCAACTCTCCAGGTTCAACGCAATCTTCCGACAGCGAAAGCACTCATTGGAAACCCAGCGGTTGCTACACCGTGGGATCGGGAAAGCTTTCTGAAACTCACCTCAGTTTTCATCTCCTGGTGCTCGTGTTCTCCATTCAGGCCCCCTTACTAACAATCTCCCCACTTGGAGACTCGGCGCCTTTCCATGCCTCTTTCGTACCGTCTGCAATTTGTCCGCAGGATGAACTGCAAGAGGGGGAACCAATGAGAGACACGCTGGAGGTGTTTGGTCGGGCACATGTCACTCTCATTTCCCATCACGAAGAAGAATTCACCAGCGGTTCAGCCTGCCACCCCGGATCGACAATAGGGCGTGAAGCCATCCAGCCGTGTTGCGTCCCACTCACAAAAAAGCGACTTGGGAAATGGAGCTCAGGGGCACTGCACTTCCCAAACCTGCAGAGTTCTAAACGATAACTATCGCCCCAAAATATATTGAGGTCAGGCTACGAAGAGGCGCTGAACGCAAGGCAGAACTGCAGGAAACGGATGTCAACGGGTACATCGGAATGGCCCCGATAGCACATGAAAAGCGCCAGAACGTGGACAATGATGCGGTTGGCCAAAAAGGGCGTATGCGTTTTTTCCTGAATATATTCAGGAAAAAACGCATACGCCCTTTTTGGCCAACCAAGCAACCTGGGAGAGCAAATCAGCACTACAAAGAAATCTCTCGCCCCCCCCCCGGGGCAAAAGGGCCAGGCGAAAAAAGTCTAAAAACCAGAAAGGCAGGACAGCCCACGGAGTCAAGGGAGCCTTGTTAAGCTGATGGGCGGGATGTCAATGGCCAACAGCCAATCTTCACAAGTGTATCCTCTTTCCCAAACCATGGAAAACACAGAACCACAGAGCATAGGGCACTTCCACACATGGGCGTTGACCTTGGGAAAATGAAAAAATCAACCAGACACAGGGACCCCAAAGTTGAGGGCTGCTGTCTTGACAAGAACCTCCACTCCGGTACACGTTTCATATCCCAGGAAAGAGCCAAGTGGACAAAGACGAGTGGACAAGTGGACAAAGACAAGTGGACAAGTGGACAAGAGGTGCTACGTAGGTCCAATGGAGTGTCACTCAGCCATGAAATCCACGTCATGAGGCTGGTAGCAGCATCCTGAGTGGATTTAGGTACGATCATCCTCAGTGAAATAAGTCCCACAAAAAAAGAAACTTATGATATCACTTATCGAGGGAATGTAAAAATCGCTCCCCATGCACTGAATCCCCAAACAGAACAGAGTCACGCTTTTAGAAAACACACTTATGCCTGCTTCAGGGGAAAGGTGAGGTGGGGTGACGCATAAAACTCGAGTTTGAAATGAGCACAGATACCCTTCCGAAAACCGAATATGGAATGGACACGACCTACTCCTTGCTCAATCAACTGGACTCACCAGACCCTGTTCATCGCACAAGTATCTATCCGACTAGTAAGCATCTTAAAAGCTAAGTCTTGATATCTCTGTGTAAGTGCATCAAGTGTGTGTAAAGCGGCCTAAAACCAGCAGGGAAAATCAGCTCAGACCCATTCTGAGGATACATTTCCAACATAAAGAAGAAACAAGCAGGGCAAAACAGAGAGAAATTCTTCCAAAATGCGTTCAGGGACTGGCATGCAACCAGGATTGACCACATCTACAGCCCCAGCGGCAGAAGACATAAGGCTGGACACTCTTGGGGCTGAGACGATTGGTGAGGTTGGGAAAGCAAATGCAGACCCTTGAAAGGAATCCTGCGTGCTCCCCATTCCATGGGTCCCAACTCTCCAGGTTCAACGCAATCTTCCGACAGCGAAAGCACTCATTGGAAACCCAGCGGATGCTACACCGTGGGATCGGGAAAGCTTTCTGAAACTCACCTCAGTTTTCATCTCCTGGTGCTCGTGTTCTCCATTCAGGCCCCCTTACTAACAATCTCCCCACTTGGAGACTCGGCGCCTTTCCATGCCTCTTTCGTACCGTCTGCAATTTGTCCGCAGGATGAACTGCAAGAGGGGGAACCAATGAGAGACTCGCTGGAGGTGTTTGGTCGGGCACATGTCACTCTCATTTCCCATCACGAAGAAGAATTCACCAGCGGTTCAGCCTGCCACCCCGGATCGACAATAGGGCGTGAAGCCATCCAGCCGTGTTGCGTCCCACTCACAAAAAAGCGACTTGGGAAATGGAGCTCAGGGGCACTGCACTTCCCAAACCTGCAGAGTTCTAAACGATAACTATCGCCCCAAAATATATTGAGGTCAGGCTACGAAGAGGCGCTGAACGCAAGGCAGAACTGCAGGAAACGGATGTCAACGGGTACATCGGAATAGCCCCGATAGCACATGAAAAGCGCCAGAACGTGGACAATGATGCGGTTGGCCAAAAAGGGCGTATGCGTTTTTTCCTGAATATATTCAGGAAAAAACGCATACGCCCTTTTTGGCCAACCAAGCAACCTGGGAGAGCAAATCAGCACTACAAAGAAATCTCTCGCCCCCCCCCCGGGGCAAAAGGGCCAGGCGAAAAAAGTCTAAAAACCAGAAAGGCAGGACAGGCCACGGAGTCAAGGGAGCCTTGTTAAGCTGATGGGCGGGATGTCAATGGCCAACAGCCAATCTTCACAAGTGTATCCTCTTTCCCAAACCATGTAAAACACAGAACCACAGAGCATAGGGCACTTCCACACATGGGCGTTGACCTTGGGAAAATGAAAAAATCAACCAGACACAGGGACCCCAAAGTTGAGGGCTGCTGTCTTGACAAGAACCTCCACTCCGGTACACGTTTCATATCCCAGGAAAGAGCCAAGTGGACAAAGACGAGTGGACAAGTGGACAAAGACAAGTGGACAAGTGGACAAGTGGTGCTACGTAGGTCCAATGGAGTGTCACTCAGCCATGAAATCCACGTCATGAGGCTGGTAGCAGCATCCTGAGTGGATTTAGGTACGATCATCCTCAGTGAAATAAGTCCCACAAAAAAAGAAACTTATGATATCACTTATCGAGGGAATGTAAAAATCGCTCCCCATGCACTGAATCCCCAAACAGAACAGAGTCACGCTTTTAGAAAACACACTTATGCCTGCTTCAGGGGAAAGGTGAGGTGGGGTGACGCATAAAACTCGAGTTTGAAATGAGCACAGATACCCTTCCGAAATCCGAATATGGAATGGACACGACCTACTCCTTGCTCAATCAACTGGACTCACCAGACCCTGTTCATCGCACAAGTATCTATCCGACTAGTAAGCATCTTAAAAGCTAAGTCTTGATATCTCTGTGTAAGTGCATCAAGTGTGTGTAAAGCGGCCTAAAACCAGCAGGGAAAATCAGCTCAGACCCATTCTGAGGATACATTTCCAACATAAAGAAGAAACAAGCAGGGCAAAACAGAGAGAAATTCTTCCAAAATGCGTTCAGGGACTGGCATGCAACCAGGATTGACCACATCTACAGCCCCAGCGGCAGAAGACATAAGGCTGGACACTCTTGGGGCTGAGACGATTGGTGAGGTTGGGAAAGCAAATGCAGACCCTTGAAAGGAATCCTGCGTGCTCCCCATTCCATGGGTCCCAACTCTCCAGGTTCAACGCAATCTTCCGACAGCGAAAGCACTCATTGGAAACCCAGCGGATGCTACACCGTGGGATCGGGAAAGCTTTCTGAAACTCACCTCAGTTTTCATCTCCTGGTGCTCGTGTTCTCCATTCAGGCCCCCTTACTAACAATCTCCCCACTTGGAGACTCGGCGCCTTTCCATGCCTCTTTCGTACCGTCTGCAATTTGTCCGCAGGATGAACTGCAAGAGGGGGAACCAATGAGAGACTCGCTGGAGGTGTTTGGTCGGGCACATGTCACTCTCATTTCCCATCACGAAGAAGAATTCACCAGCGGTTCAGCCTGCCACCCCGGATCGACAATAGGGCGTGAAGCCATCCAGCCGTGTTGCGTCCCACTCACAAAAAAGCGACTTGGGAAATGGAGCTCAGGGGCACTGCACTTCCCAAACCTGCAGAGTTCTAAACGATAACTATCGCCCCAAAATATATTGAGGTCAGGCTACGAAGAGGCGCTGAACGCAAGGCAGAACTGCAGGAAACGGATGTCAACGGGTACATCGGAATGGCCCCGATAGCACATGAAAAGCGCCAGAACGTGGACAATGATGCGGTTGGCCAAAAAGGGCGTATGCGTTTTTTCCTGAATATATTCAGGAAAAAACGCATACGCCCTTTTTGGCCAACCAAGCAACCTGGGAGAGCAAATCAGCACTACAAAGAAATCTCTCGCCCCCCCCCCCCCCCCCCGGGGCAAAAGGGCCAGGCGAAAAAAGTCTAAAAACCAGAAAGGCAGGACAGCCCACGGAGTCAAGGGAGCCTTGTTAAGCTGATGGGCGGGATGTCAATGGCCAACAGCCAATCTTCACAAGTGTATCCTCTTTCCCAAACCATGTAAAACACAGAACCACAGAGCATAGGGCACTTCCACACATGGGCGTTGACCTTGGGAAAATGAAAAAATCAACCAGACACAGGGACCCCAAAGTTGAGGGCTGCTGTCTTGACAAGAACCTCCACTCCGGTACACGTTTCATATCCCAGGAAAGAGCCAAGTGGACAAAGACGAGTGGACAAGTGGACAAAGACAAGTGGACAAGTGGACAAGTGGTGCTACGTAGGTCCAATGGAGTGTCACTCAGCCATGAAATCCACGTCATGAGGCTGGTAGCAGCATCCTGAGTGGATTTAGGTACGATCATCCTCAGTGAAATAAGTCCCACAAAAAAAGAAACTTATGATATCACTTATCGAGGGAATGTAAAAATCGCTCCCCATGCACTGAATCCCCAAACAGAACAGAGTCACGCTTTTAGAAAACACACTTATGACTGCTTCAGGGGAACGGTGAGGTGGGGTGACGCATAAAACTCGAGTTTGAAATGAGCACAGATACCCTTCCGAAAACCGAATATGGAATGGACACGACCTACTCCTTGCTCAATCAACTGGACTCACCAGACCCTGTTCATCGCACAAGTATCTATCCGACTAGTAAGCATCTTAAAAGCTAAGTCTTGATATCTCTGTGTAAGTGCATCAAGTGTGTGTAAAGCGGCCTAAAACCAGCAGGGAAAATCAGCTCAGACCCATTCTGAGGATACATTTCCAACATAAAGAAGAAACAAGCAGGGCAAAACAGAGAGAAATTCTTCCAAAATGCGTTCAGGGACTGGCATGCAACCAGGATTGACCACATCTACAGCCCCAGCGGCAGAAGACATAAGGCTGGACACTCTTGGGGCTGAGACGATTGGTGAGGTTGGGAAAGCAAATGCAGACCCTTGAAAGGAATCCTGCGTGCTCCCCATTCCATGGGTCCCAACTCTCCAGGTTCAACGCAATCTTCCGACAGCGAAAGCACTCATTGGAAACCCAGCGGATGCTACACCGTGGGATCGGGAAAGCTTTCTGAAACTCACCTCAGTTTTCATCTCCTGGTGCTCGTGTTCTCCATTCAGGCCCCCTTACTAACAATCTCCCCACTTGGAGACTCGGCGCCTTTCCATGCCTCTTTCGTACCGTCTGCAATTTGTCCGCAGGATGAACTGCAAGAGGGGGAACCAATGAGAGACTCGCTGGAGGTGTTTGGTCGGGCACATGTCACTCTCATTTCCCATCACGAAGAAGAATTCACCAGCGGTTCAGCCTGCCACCCCGGATCGACAATAGGGCGTGAAGCCATCCAGCCGTGTTGCGTCCCACTCACAAAAAAGCGACTTGGGAAATGGAGCTCAGGGGCACTGCACTTCCCAAACCTGCAGAGTTCTAAACGATAACTATCGCCCCAAAATATATTGAGGTCAGGCTACGAAGAGGCGCTGAACGCAAGGCAGAACTGCAGGAAACGGATGTCAACGGGTACATCGGAATGGCCCCGATAGCACATGAAAAGCGCCAGAACGTGGACAATGATGCGGTTGGCCAAAAAGGGCGTATGCGTTTTTTCCTGAATATATTCAGGAAAAAACGCATACGCCCTTTTTGGCCAACCAAGCAACCTGGGAGAGCAAATCAGCACTACAAAGAAATCTCTCGCCGCCCCCGGGGCAAAAGGGCCAGGCGAAAAAAGTCTAAAAACCAGAAAGGCAGGACAGCCCACGGAGTCAAGGGAGCCTTGTTAAGCTGATGGGCGGGATGTCAATGGCCAACAGCCAATCTTCACAAGTGTATCCTCTTTCCCAAACCATGTAAAACACAGAACCACAGAGCAAAGGGCACTTCCACACATGGGCGTTGACCTTGGGAAAATGAAAAAATCAACCAGACACAGGGACCCAAAGTTGAGGGCTGCTGTCTTGACAAGAACCTCCACTCCGGTACACGTTTCATATCCCAGGAAAGAGCCAAGTGGACAAAGACGAGTGGACAAGTGGACAAAGACAAGTGGACAAGTGGACAAGTGGTGCTACGTAGGTCCAATGGAGTGTCACTCAGCCATGAAATCCACGTCATGAGGCTGGTAGCAGCATCCTGAGTGGATTTAGGTACGATCATCCTCAGTGAAATAAGTCCCACAAAAAAAGAAACTTATGATATCACTTATCGAGGGAATGTAAAAATCGCTCCCCATGCACTGAATCCCCAAACAGAACAGAGTCACGCTTTTAGAAAACACACTTATGCCTGCTTCAGGGGAAAGGTGAGGTGGGGTGACGCATAAAACTCGAGTTTGAAATGAGCACAGATACCCTTCCGAAAACCGAATATGGAATGGACACGACCTACTCCTTGCTCAATCAACTGGACTCACCAGACCCTGTTCATCGCACAAGTATCTATCCGACTAGTAAGCATCTTCAAAGCTAAGTCTTGATATCTCTGTGTAAGTGCATCAAGTGTGTGTAAAGCGGCCTAAAACCAGCAGGGAAAATCAGCTCAGACCCATTCTGAGGCTACATTTCCAACATAAAGAAGAAACAAGCAGGGCAAAACAGAGAGAAATTCTTCCAAAATGCGTTCAGGGACTGGCATGCAACCAGGATTGACCACATCTACAGCCCCAGCGGCAGAAGACATAAGGCTGGACACTCTTGGGGCTGAGACGATTGGTGAGGTTGGGAAAGCAAATGCAGACCCTTGAAAGGAATCCTGCGTGCTCCCCATTCCATGGGTCCCAACTCTCCAGGTTCAACGCAATCTTCCGACAGCGAAAGCACTCATTGGAAACCCAGCGGATGCTACACCGTGGGATCGGGAAAGCTTTCTGAAACTCACCTCAGTTTTCATCTCCTGGTGCTCGTGTTCTCCATTCAGGCCCCCTTACTAACAATCTCCCCACTTGGAGACTCGGCGCCTTTCCATGCCTCTTTCGTACCGTCTGCAATTTGTCCGCAGGATGAACTGCAAGAGGGGGAACCAATGAGAGACTCGCTGGAGGTGTTTGGTCAGGCACATGTCACTCTCATTTCCCATCACGAAGAAGAATTCACCAGAGGTTCAGCCTGCCACCCCGGATCGACAATAGGGCGTGAAGCCATCCAGCCGTGTTGCGTCCCACTCACAAAAAAGCGACTTGGGAAATGGAGCTCAGGGGCACTGCACTTCCCAAACCTGCAGAGTTCTAAATGATAACTATCGCCCCAAAATATATTGAGGTCAGGCTACGAAGAGGCGCTGAACGCAAGGCAGAACTGCAGGAAACGGATGTCAACGGGTACATCGGAATGGCCCCGATAGCACATGAAAAGCGCCAGAACGTGGACAATGATGCGGTTGGCCAAAAAGGGCGTATGCGTTTTTTCCTGAATATATTCAGGAAAAAACGCATACGCCCTTTTTGGCCAACCAAGCAACCTGGGAGAGCAAATCAGCACTACAAAGAAATCTCTCGCCCCCCCCGGGGCAAAAGGGCCAGGCGAAAAAAGTCTAAAAACCAGAAAGGCAGGACAGCCCACGGAGTCAAGGGAGCCTTGTTAAGCTGATGGGCGGGATGTCAATGGCCAACAGCCAATCTTCACAAGTGTATCCTCTTTCCCAAACCATGTAAAACACAGAACCACAGAGCAAAGGGCACTTCCACACATGGGCGTTGACCTTGGGAAAATGAAAAAATCAACCAGACACAGGGACCCAAAGTTGAGGGCTGCTGTCTTGACAAGAACCTCCACTCCGGTACACGTTTCATATCCCAGGAAAGAGCCAAGTGGACAAAGACGAGTGGACAAGTGGACAAAGACAAGTGGACAAGTGGTGCTACGTAGGTCCAATGGAGTGTCACTCAGCCATGAAATCCACGTCATGAGGCTGGTAGCAGCATCCTGAGTGGATTTAGGTACGATCATCCTCAGTGAAATAAGTCCCACAAAAAAAGAAACTTATGATATCACTTATCGAGGGAATGTAAAAATCGCTCCCCATGCACTGAATCCCCAAACAGAACAGAGTCACGCTTTTAGAAAACACACTTATGCCTGCTTCAGGGGAAAGGTGAGGTGGGGTGACGCATAAAACTCGAGTTTGAAATGAGCACAGATACCCTTCCGAAAACCGAATATGGAATGGACATGACCTACTCCTTGCTCAATCAACTGGACTCACCAGACCCTGTTCATCGCACAAGTATCTATCCGACTAGTAAGCATCTTAAAAGCTAAGTCTTGATATCTCTGTGTAAGTGCATCAAGTGTGTGTCAAGCGGCCTAAAACCAGCAGGGAAAATCAGCTCAGACCCATTCTGAGGATACATTTCCAACATAAAGAAGAAACAAGCAGGGCAAAACAGAGAGAAATTCTTCCAAAATGCGTTCAGGGACTGGCATGCAACCAGGATTGACCACATCTACAGCCCCAGCGGCAGAAGACATAAGGCTGGACACTCTTGGGGCTGAGACGATTGGTGAGGTTGGGAAAGCAAATGCAGACCCTTGAAAGGAATCCTGCGTGCTCCCCATTCCATGGGTCCCAACTCTCCAGGTTCAACGCAATCTTCCGACAGCGAAAGCACTCATTGGAAACCCAGCGGATGCTACACCGTGGGATCGGGAAAGCTTTCTGAAACTCACCTCAGTTTTCATCTCCTGGTGCTCGTGTTCTCCATTCAGGCCCCCTTACTAACAATCTCCCCACTTGGAGACTCGGCGCCTTTCCATGCCTCTTTCGTACCGTCTGCAATTTGTCCGCAGGATGAACTGCAAGAGGGGGAACCAATGAGAGACTCGCTGGAGGTGTTTGGTCGGGCACATGTCACTCTCATTTCCCATCACGAAGAAGAATTCACCAGCGGTTCAGCCTGCCACCCCGGATCGACAATAGGGCGTGAAGCCATCCAGCCGTGTTGCGTCCCACTCACAAAAAAGCGACTTGGGAAATGGAGCTCAGGGGCACTGCACTTCCCAAACCTGCAGAGTTCTAAACGATAACTATCGCCCCAAAATATATTGAGGTCAGGCTACGAAGAGGCGCTGAACGCAAGGCAGAACTGCAGGAAACGGATGTCAACGGGTACATCGGAATGGCCCCGATAGCACATGAAAAGCGCCAGAACGTGGACAATGATGCGGTTGGCCAAAAAGGGCGTATGCGTTTTTTCCTGAATATATTCAGGAAAAAACGCATACGCCCTTTTTGGCCAACCAAGCAACCTGGGAGAGCAAATCAGCACTACAAAGAAATCTCTCGCCCCCCCCCCGGGGCAAAAGGGCCAGGCGAAAAAAGTCTAAAAACCAGAAAGGCAGGACAGCCCACGGAGTCAAGGGAGCCTTGTTAAGCTGATGGGCGGGATGTCAATGGCCAACAGCCAATCTTCACAAGTGTATCCTCTTTCCCAAACCATGGAAAACACAGAACCACAGAGCATAGGGCACTTCCACACATGGGCGTTGACCTTGGGAAAATGAAAAAATCAACCAGACACAGGGACCCCAAAGTTGAGGGCTGCTGTCTTGACAAGAACCTCCACTCCGGTACACGTTTCATATCCCAGGAAAGAGCCAAGTGGACAAAGACGAGTGGACAAGTGGACAAAGACAAGTGGACAAGTGGACAAGTGGTGCTACGTAGGTCCAATGGAGTGTCACTCAGCCATGAAATCCACGTCATGAGGCTGGTAGCAGCATGCTGAGTGGATTTAGGTACGATCATCCTCAGTGAAATAAGTCCCACAAAAAAAGAAACTTATGATATCACTTATCGAGGGAATGTAAAAATCGCTCCCCATGCACTGAATCCCCAAACAGAACAGAGTCACGCTTTTAGAAAACACACTTATGCCTGCTTCAGGGGAAAGGTGAGGTGGGGTGACGCATAAAACTCGACTTTGAAATGAGCACAGATACCCTTCCGAAAACCGAATATGGAATGGACACGACCTACTCCTTGCTCAATCAACTGGACTCACCAGACCCTGTTCATCGCACAAGTATCTATCCGACTAGTAAGCATCTTCAAAGCTAAGTCTTGATATCTCTGTGTAAGTGCATCAAGTGTGTGTAAAGCGGCCTAAAACCAGCAGGGAAAATCAGCTCAGACCCATTCTGAGGATACATTTCCAACATAAAGAAGAAACAAGCAGGGCAAAACAGAGAGAAATTCTTCCAAAATGCGTTCAGGGACTGGCATGCAACCAGGATTGACCACATCTACAGCCCCAGCGGCAGAAGACATAAGGCTGGACACTCTTGGGGCTGAGACGATTGGTGAGGTTGGGAAAGCAAATGCAGACCCTTGAAAGGAATCCTGCGTGCTCCCCATTCCATGGGTCCCAACTCTCCAGGTTCAACGCAATCTTCCGACAGCGAAAGCACTCATTGGAAACCCAGCGGTTGCTACACCGAGGGATCGGGAAAGCTTTCTGAAACTCACCTCAGTTTTCATCTCCTCGTGCTCGTGCTCTCCATTCAGGCCCCCTTACTAACAATCTCCCCACTTGGAGACTCGGCGCCTTTCCATGCCTCTTTCGTACCGTCTGCAATTTGTCCGCAGGATGAACTGCAAGAGGGGGAACCAATGAGAGACTCGCTGGAGGTGTTTGGTCGGGCACATGTCACTCTCATTTCCCATCACGAAGAAGAATTCACCAGAGGTTCAGCCTGCCACCCCGGATCGACAATAGGGCGTGAAGCCATCCAGCCGTGTTGCGTCCCACTCACAAAAAAGCGACTTGGGAAATGGAGCTCAGGGGCACTGCACTTCCCAAACCTGCAGAGTTCTAAACGATAACTATCGCCCCAAAATATATTGAGGTCAGGCTACGAAGAGGCGCTGAACGCAAGGCAGAACTGCAGGAAACGGATGTCAACGGGTACATCGGAATGGCCCCGATAGCACATGAAAAGCGCCAGAACGTGGACAATGATGCGGTTGGCCAAAAAGGGCGTATGCGTTTTTTCCTGAATATATTCAGGAAAAAACGCATACGCCCTTTTTGGCCAACCAAGCAACCTGGGAGAGCAAATCAGCACTACAAAGAAATCTCTCGCCCCCCCCCTGGGGCAAAAGGGCCAGGCGAAAAAAGTCTAAAAACCAGAAAGGCAGGACAGCCCACGGAGTCAAGGGAGCCTTGTTAAGCTGATGGGCGGGATGTCAATGGCCAACAGCCAATCTTCACAAGTGTATCCTCTTTCCCAAACCATGGAAAACACAGAACCACAGAGCATAGGGCACTTCCACACATGGGCGTTGACCTTGGGAAAATGAAAAAATCAACCAGACACAGGGACCCCAAAGTTGAGGGCTGCTGTCTTGACAAGAACCTCCACTCCGGTACACGTTTCATATCCCAGGAAAGAGCCAAGTGGACAAAGACGAGTGGACAAGTGGACAAAGACAAGTGGACAAGTGGACAAGTGGTGCTACGTAGGTCCAATGGAGTGTCACTCAGCCATGAAATCCACGTCATGAGGCTGGTAGCAGCATCCTGAGTGGATTTAGGTACGATCATCCTCAGTGAAATAAGTCCCACAAAAAAAGAAACTTATGATATCACTTATCGAGGGAATGTAAAAATCGCTCCCCATGCACTGAATCCCCAAACAGAACAGAGTCACGCTTTTAGAAAACACACTTATGCCTGCTTCAGGGGAAAGGTGAGGTGGGGTGACGCATAAAACTCGAGTTTGAAATGAGCACAGATACCCTTCCGAAAACCGAATATGGAATGGACACGACCTACTCCTTGCTCAATCAACTGGACTCACCAGACCCTGTTCATCGCACAAGTATCTATCCGACTAGTAAGCATCTTCAAAGCTAAGTCTTGATATCTCTGTGTAAGTGCATCAAGTGTGTGTAAAGCGGCCTAAAACCAGCAGGGAAAATCAGCTCAGACCCATTCTGAGGATACATTTCCAACATAAAGAAGAAACAAGCAGGGCAAAACAGAGAGAAATTCTTCCAAAATGCGTTCAGGGACTGGCATGCAACCAGGATTGACCACATCTACAGCCCCAGCGGCAGAAGACATAAGGCTGGACACTCTTGGGGCTGAGACGATTGGTGAGGTTGGGAAAGCAAATGCAGACCCTTGAAAGGAATCCTGCGTGCTCCCCATTCCATGGGTCCCAACTCTCCAGGTTCAACGCAATCTTCCGACAGCGAAAGCACTCATTGGAAACCCAGCGGTTGCTACACCGAGGGATCGGGAAAGCTTTCTGAAACTCACCTCAGTTTTCATCTCCTGGTGCTCGTGCTCTCCATTCAGGCCCCCTTACTAACAATCTCCCCACTTGGAGACTCGGCGCCTTTCCATGCCTCTTTCGTACCGTCTGCAATTTGTCCGCAGGATGAACTGCAAGAGGGGGAACCAATGAGAGACTCGCTGGAGGTGTTTGGTCGGGCACATGTCACTCTCATTTCCCATCACGAAGAAGAATTCACCAGAGGTTCAGCCTGCCACCCCGGATCGACAATAGGGCGTGAAGCCATCCAGCCGTGTTGCGTCCCACTCACAAAAAAGCGACTTGGGAAATGGAGCTCAGGGGCACTGCACTTCCCAAACCTGCAGAGTTCTAAACGATAACTATCGCCCCAAAATATATTGAGGTCAGGCTACGAAGAGGCGCTGAACGCAAGGCAGAACTGCAGGAAACGGATGTCAACGGGTACATCGGAATGGCCCCGATAGCACATGAAAAGCGCCAGAACGTGGACAATGATGCGGTTGGCCAAAAAGGGCGTATGCGTTTTTTCCTGAATATATTCAGGAAAAAACGCATACGCCCTTTTTGGCCAACCAAGCAACCTGGGAGAGCAAATCAGCACTACAAAGAAATCTCTCGCCCCCCCCCTGGGGCAAAAGGGCCAGGCGAAAAAAGTCTAAAAACCAGAAAGGCAGGACAGCCCACGGAGTCAAGGGAGCCTTGTTAAGCTGATGGGCGGGATGTCAATGGCCAACAGCCAATCTTCACAAGTGTATCCTCTTTCCCAAACCATGGAAAACACAGAACCACAGAGCATAGGGCACTTCCACACATGGGCGTTGACCTTGGGAAAATGAAAAAATCAACCAGACACAGGGACCCCAAAGTTGAGGGCTGCTGTCTTGACAAGAACCTCCACTCCGGTACACGTTTCATATCCCAGGAAAGAGCCAAGTGGACAAAGACGAGTGGACAAGTGGACAAAGACAAGTGGACAAGTGGACAAGTGGTGCTACGTAGGTCCAATGGAGTGTCACTCAGCCATGAAATCCACGTCATGAGGCTGGTAGCAGCATCCTGAGTGGATTTAGGTACGATCATCCTCAGTGAAATAAGTCCCACAAAAAAAGAAACTTATGATATCACTTATCGAGGGAATGTAAAAATCGCTCCCCATGCACTGAATCCCCAAACAGAACAGAGTCACGCTTTTAGAAAACACACTTATGCCTGCTTCAGGGGAAAGGTGAGGTGGGGTGACGCATAAAACTCGACTTTGAAATGAGCACAGATACACTTCCGAAAACCGAATATGGAATGGACACGACCTACTCCTTGCTCAATCAACTGGACTCACCAGACCCTGTTCATCGCACAAGTATCTATCCGACTAGTAAGCATCTTCAAAGCTAAGTCTTGATATCTCTGTGTAAGTGCATCAAGTGTGTGTAAAGCGGCCTAAAACCAGCAGGGAAAATCAGCTCAGACCCATTCTGAGGATACATTTCCAACATAAAGAAGAAACAAGCAGGGCAAAACAGAGAGAAATTCTTCCAAAATGCGTTCAGGGACTGGCATGCAACCAGGATTGACCACATCTACAGCCCCAGCGGCAGAAGACATAAGGCTGGACACTCTTGGGGCTGAGACGATTGGTGAGGTTGGGAAAGCAAATGCAGACCCTTGAAAGGAATCCTGCGTGCTCCCCATTCCATGGGTCCCAACTCTCCAGGTTCAACGCAATCTTCCGACAGCGAAAGCACTCATTGGAAACCCAGCGGATGCTACACCGTGGGATCGGGAAAGCTTTCTGAAACTCACCTCAGTTTTCATCTCCTGGTGCTCGTGTTCTCCATTCAGGCCCCCTTACTAACAATCTCCCCACTTGGAGACTCGGCGCCTTTCCATGCCTCTTTCGTACCGTCTGCAATTTGTCCGCAGGATGAACTGCAAGAGGGGGAACCAATGAGAGACTCGCTGGAGGTGTTTGGTCGGGCACATGTCACTCTCATTTCCCATCACGAAGAAGAATTCACCAGCGGTTCAGCCTGCCACCCCGGATCGACAATAGGGCGTGAAGCCATCCAGCCGTGTTGCGTCCCACTCACAAAAAAGCGACTTGGGAAATGGAGCTCAGGGGCACTGCACTTCCCAAACCTGCAGAGTTCTAAACGATAACTATCGCCCCAAAATATATTGAGGTCAGGCTACGAAGAGGCGCTGAACGCAAGGCAGAACTGCAGGAAACGGATGTCAACGGGTACATCGGAATGGCCCCGATAGCACATGAAAAGCGCCAGAACGTGGACAATGATGCGGTTGGCCAAAAAGGGCGTATGCGTTTTTTCCTGAATATATTCAGGAAAAAACGCATACGCCCTTTTTGGCCAACCAAGCAACCTGGGAGAGCAAATCAGCACTACAAAGAAATCTCTCGCCCCCCCCCGGGGCAAAAGGGCCAGGCGAAAAAAGTCTAAAAACCAGAAAGGCAGGACAGCCCACGGAGTCAAGGGAGCCTTGTTAAGCTGATGGGCGGGATGTCAATGGCCAACAGCCAATCTTCACAAGTGTATCCTCTTTCCCAAACCATGGAAAACACAGAACCACAGAGCATAGGGCACTTCCACACATGGGCGTTGACCTTGGGAAAATGAAAAAATCAACCAGACACAGGGACCCCAAAGTTGAGGGCTGCTGTCTTGACAAGAACCTCCACTCCGGTACACGTTTCATATCCCAGGAAAGAGCCAAGTGGACAAAGACGAGTGGACAAGTGGACAAAGACAAGTGGACAAGTGGACAAGTGGTGCTACGTAGGTCCAATGGAGTGTCACTCAGCCATGAAATCCACGTCATGAGGCTGGTAGCAGCATGCTGAGTGGATTTAGGTACGATCATCCTCAGTGAAATAAGTCCCACAAAAAAAGAAACTTATGATATCACTTATCGAGGGAATGTAAAAATCGCTCCCCATGCACTGAATCCCCAAACAGAACAGAGTCACGCTTTTAGAAAACACACTTATGCCTGCTTCAGGGGAAAGGTGAGGTGGGGTGACGCATAAAACTCGACTTTGAAATGAGCACAGATACCCTTCCGAAAACCGAATATGGAATGGACACGACCTACTCCTTGCTCAATCAACTGGACTCACCAGACCCTGTTCATCGCACAAGTATCTATCCGACTAGTAAGCATCTTCAAAGCTAAGTCTTGATATCTCTGTGTAAGTGCATCAAGTGTGTGTAAAGCGGCCTAAAACCAGCAGGGAAAATCAGCTCAGACCCATTCTGAGGATACATTTCCAACATAAAGAAGAAACAAGCAGGGCAAAACAGAGAGAAATTCTTCCAAAATGCGTTCAGGGACTGGCATGCAACCAGGATTGACCACATCTACAGCCCCAGCGGCAGAAGACATAAGGCTGGACACTCTTGGGGCTGAGACGATTGGTGAGGTTGGGAAAGCAAATGCAGACCCTTGAAAGGAATCCTGCGTGCTCCCCATTCCATGGGTCCCAACTCTCCAGGTTCAACGCAATCTTCCGACAGCGAAAGCACTCATTGGAAACCCAGCGGTTGCTACACCGAGGGATCGGGAAAGCTTTCTGAAACTCACCTCAGTTTTCATCTCCTCGTGCTCGTGCTCTCCATTCAGGCCCCCTTACTAACAATCTCCCCACTTGGAGACTCGGCGCCTTTCCATGCCTCTTTCGTACCGTCTGCAATTTGTCCGCAGGATGAACTGCAAGAGGGGGAACCAATGAGAGACTCGCTGGAGGTGTTTGGTCGGGCACATGTCACTCTCATTTCCCATCACGAAGAAGAATTCACCAGAGGTTCAGCCTGCCACCCCGGATCGACAATAGGGCGTGAAGCCATCCAGCCGTGTTGCGTCCCACTCACAAAAAAGCGACTTGGGAAATGGAGCTCAGGGGCACTGCACTTCCCAAACCTGCAGAGTTCTAAACGATAACTATCGCCCCAAAATATATTGAGGTCAGGCTACGAAGAGGCGCTGAACGCAAGGCAGAACTGCAGGAAACGGATGTCAACGGGTACATCGGAATGGCCCCGATAGCACATGAAAAGCGCCAGAACGTGGACAATGATGCGGTTGGCCAAAAAGGGCGTATGCGTTTTTTCCTGAATATATTCAGGAAAAAACGCATACGCCCTTTTTGGCCAACCAAGCAACCTGGGAGAGCAAATCAGCACTACAAAGAAATCTCTCGCCCCCCCCCTGGGGCAAAAGGGCCAGGCGAAAAAAGTCTAAAAACCAGAAAGGCAGGACAGCCCACGGAGTCAAGGGAGCCTTGTTAAGCTGATGGGCGGGATGTCAATGGCCAACAGCCAATCTTCACAAGTGTATCCTCTTTCCCAAACCATGGAAAACACAGAACCACAGAGCATAGGGCACTTCCACACATGGGCGTTGACCTTGGGAAAATGAAAAAATCAACCAGACACAGGGACCCCAAAGTTGAGGGCTGCTGTCTTGACAAGAACCTCCACTCCGGTACACGTTTCATATCCCAGGAAAGAGCCAAGTGGACAAAGACGAGTGGACAAGTGGACAAAGACAAGTGGACAAGTGGACAAGTGGTGCTACGTAGGTCCAATGGAGTGTCACTCAGCCATGAAATCCACGTCATGAGGCTGGTAGCAGCATCCTGAGTGGATTTAGGTACGATCATCCTCAGTGAAATAAGTCCCACAAAAAAAGAAACTTATGATATCACTTATCGAGGGAATGTAAAAATCGCTCCCCATGCACTGAATCCCCAAACAGAACAGAGTCACGCTTTTAGAAAACACACTTATGCCTGCTTCAGGGGAAAGGTGAGGTGGGGTGACGCATAAAACTCGAGTTTGAAATGAGCACAGATACCCTTCCGAAAACCGAATATGGAATGGACACGACCTACTCCTTGCTCAATCAACTGGACTCACCAGACCCTGTTCATCGCACAAGTATCTATCCGACTAGTAAGCATCTTCAAAGCTAAGTCTTGATATCTCTGTGTAAGTGCATCAAGTGTGTGTAAAGCGGCCTAAAACCAGCAGGGAAAATCAGCTCAGACCCATTCTGAGGATACATTTCCAACATAAAGAAGAAACAAGCAGGGCAAAACAGAGAGAAATTCTTCCAAAATGCGTTCAGGGACTGGCATGCAACCAGGATTGACCACATCTACAGCCCCAGCGGCAGAAGACATAAGGCTGGACACTCTTGGGGCTGAGACGATTGGTGAGGTTGGGAAAGCAAATGCAGACCCTTGAAAGGAATCCTGCGTGCTCCCCATTCCATGGGTCCCAACTCTCCAGGTTCAACGCAATCTTCCGACAGCGAAAGCACTCATTGGAAACCCAGCGGTTGCTACACCGAGGGATCGGGAAAGCTTTCTGAAACTCACCTCAGTTTTCATCTCCTGGTGCTCGTGCTCTCCATTCAGGCCCCCTTACTAACAATCTCCCCACTTGGAGACTCGGCGCCTTTCCATGCCTCTTTCGTACCGTCTGCAATTTGTCCGCAGGATGAACTGCAAGAGGGGGAACCAATGAGAGACTCGCTGGAGGTGTTTGGTCGGGCACATGTCACTCTCATTTCCCATCACGAAGAAGAATTCACCAGAGGTTCAGCCTGCCACCCCGGATCGACAATAGGGCGTGAAGCCATCCAGCCGTGTTGCGTCCCACTCACAAAAAAGCGACTTGGGAAATGGAGCTCAGGGGCACTGCACTTCCCAAACCTGCAGAGTTCTAAACGATAACTATCGCCCCAAAATATATTGAGGTCAGGCTACGAAGAGGCGCTGAACGCAAGGCAGAACTGCAGGAAACGGATGTCAACGGGTACATCGGAATGGCCCCGATAGCACATGAAAAGCGCCAGAACGTGGACAATGATGCGGTTGGCCAAAAAGGGCGTATGCGTTTTTTCCTGAATATATTCAGGAAAAAACGCATACGCCCTTTTTGGCCAACCAAGCAACCTGGGAGAGCAAATCAGCACTACAAAGAAATCTCTCGCCCCCCCCCTGGGGCAAAAGGGCCAGGCGAAAAAAGTCTAAAAACCAGAAAGGCAGGACAGCCCACGGAGTCAAGGGAGCCTTGTTAAGCTGATGGGCGGGATGTCAATGGCCAACAGCCAATCTTCACAAGTGTATCCTCTTTCCCAAACCATGGAAAACACAGAACCACAGAGCATAGGGCACTTCCACACATGGGCGTTGACCTTGGGAAAATGAAAAAATCAACCAGACACAGGGACCCCAAAGTTGAGGGCTGCTGTCTTGACAAGAACCTCCACTCCGGTACACGTTTCATATCCCAGGAAAGAGCCAAGTGGACAAAGACGAGTGGACAAGTGGACAAAGACAAGTGGACAAGTGGACAAGTGGTGCTACGTAGGTCCAATGGAGTGTCACTCAGCCATGAAATCCACGTCATGAGGCTGGTAGCAGCATCCTGAGTGGATTTAGGTACGATCATCCTCAGTGAAATAAGTCCCACAAAAAAAGAAACTTATGATATCACTTATCGAGGGAATGTAAAAATCGCTCCCCATGCACTGAATCCCCAAACAGAACAGAGTCACGCTTTTAGAAAACACACTTATGCCTGCTTCAGGGGAAAGGTGAGGTGGGGTGACGCATAAAACTCGACTTTGAAATGAGCACAGATACACTTCCGAAAACCGAATATGGAATGGACACGACCTACTCCTTGCTCAATCAACTGGACTCACCAGACCCTGTTCATCGCACAAGTATCTATCCGACTAGTAAGCATCTTCAAAGCTAAGTCTTGATATCTCTGTGTAAGTGCATCAAGTGTGTGTAAAGCGGCCTAAAACCAGCAGGGAAAATCAGCTCAGACCCATTCTGAGGATACATTTCCAACATAAAGAAGAAACAAGCAGGGCAAAACAGAGAGAAATTCTTCCAAAATGCGTTCAGGGACTGGCATGCAACCAGGATTGACCACATCTACAGCCCCAGCGGCAGAAGACATAAGGCTGGACACTCTTGGGGCTGAGACGATTGGTGAGGTTGGGAAAGCAAATGCAGACCCTTGAAAGGAATCCTGCGTGCTCCCCATTCCATGGGTCCCAACTCTCCAGGTTCAACGCAATCTTCCGACAGCGAAAGCACTCATTGGAAACCCAGCGGTTGCTACACCGAGGGATCGGGAAAGCTTTCTGAAACTCACCTCAGTTTTCATCTCCTGGTGCTCGTGCTCTCCATTCAGGCCCCCTTACTAACAATCTCCCCACTTGGAGACTCGGCGCCTTTCCATGCCTCTTTCGTACCGTCTGCAATTTGTCCGCAGGATGAACTGCAAGAGGGGGAACCAATGAGAGACTCGCTGGAGGTGTTTGGTCGGGCACATGTCACTCTCATTTCCCATCACGAAGAAGAATTCACCAGAGGTTCAGCCTGCCACCCCGGATCGACAATAGGGCGTGAAGCCATCCAGCCGTGTTGCGTCCCACTCACAAAAAAGCGACTTGGGAAATGGAGCTCAGGGGCACTGCACTTCCCAAACCTGCAGAGTTCTAAACGATAACTATCGCCCCAAAATATATTGAGGTCAGGCTACGAAGAGGCGCTGAACGCAAGGCAGAACTGCAGGAAACGGATGTCAACGGGTACATCGGAATGGCCCCGATAGCACATGAAAAGCGCCAGAACGTGGACAATGATGCGGTTGGCCAAAAAGGGCGTATGCGTTTTTTCCTGAATATATTCAGGAAAAAACGCATACGCCCTTTTTGGCCAACCAAGCAACCTGGGAGAGCAAATCAGCACTACAAAGAAATCTCTCGCCCCCCCCCTGGGGCAAAAGGGCCAGGCGAAAAAAGTCTAAAAACCAGAAAGGCAGGACAGCCCACGGAGTCAAGGGAGCCTTGTTAAGCTGATGGGCGGGATGTCAATGGCCAACAGCCAATCTTCACAAGTGTATCCTCTTTCCCAAACCATGGAAAACACAGAACCACAGAGCATAGGGCACTTCCACACATGGGCGTTGACCTTGGGAAAATGAAAAAATCAACCAGACACAGGGACCCCAAAGTTGAGGGCTGCTGTCTTGACAAGAACCTCCACTCCGGTACACGTTTCATATCCCAGGAAAGAGCCAAGTGGACAAAGACGAGTGGACAAGTGGACAAAGACAAGTGGACAAGTGGACAAGTGGTGCTACGTAGGTCCAATGGAGTGTCACTCAGCCATGAAATCCACGTCATGAGGCTGGTAGCAGCATCCTGAGTGGATTTAGGTACGATCATCCTCAGTGAAATAAGTCCCACAAAAAAAGAAACTTATGATATCACTTATCGAGGGAATGTAAAAATCGCTCCCCATGCACTGAATCCCCAAACAGAACAGAGTCACGCTTTTAGAAAACACACTTATGCCTGCTTCAGGGGAAAGGTGAGGTGGGGTGACGCATAAAACTCGAGTTTGAAATGAGCACAGATACCCTTCCGAAAACCGAATATGGAATGGACACGACCTAGTCCTTGCTCAATCAACTGGACTCACCAGACCCTGTTCATCGCACAAGTATCTATCCGACTAGTAAGCATCTTCAAAGCTAAGTCTTGATATCTCTGTGTAAGTGCATCAAGTGTGTGTAAAGCGGCCTAAAACCAGCAGGGAAAATCAGCTCAGACCCATTCTGAGGATACATTTCCAACATAAAGAAGAAACAAGCAGGGCAAAACAGAGAGAAATTCTTCCAAAATGCGTTCAGGGACTGGCATGCAACCAGGATTGACCACATCTACAGCCCCAGCGGCAGAAGACATAAGGCTAGACACTCTTGGGGCTGAGACGATTGGTGAGGTTGGGAAAGCAAATGCAGACCCTTGAAAGGAATCCTGCGTGCTCCCCATTCCATGGGTCCCAACTCTCCAGGTTCAACGCAATCTTCCGACAGCGAAAGCACTCATTGGAAACCCAGCGGATGCTACACCGTGGGATCGGGAAAGCTTTCTGAAACTCACCTCAGTTTTCATCTCCTGGTGCTCGTGTTCTCCATTCAGGCCCCCTTACTAACAATCTCCCCACTTGGAGACTCGGCGCCTTTCCATGCCTCTTTCGTACCGTCTGCAATTTGTCCGCAGGATGAACTGCAAGAGGGGGAACCAATGAGAGACTCGCTGGAGGTGTTTGGTCGGGCACATGTCACTCTCATTTCCCATCACGAAGAAGAATTCACCAGAGGTTCAGCCTGCCACCCCGGATCGACAATAGGGCGTGAAGCCATCCAGCCGTGTTGCGTCCCACTCACAAAAAAGCGACTTGGGAAATGGAGCTCAGGGGCACTGCACTTCCCAAACCTGCAGAGTTCTAAACGATAACTATCGCCCCAAAATATATTGAGGTCAGGCTACGAAGAGGCGCTGAACGCAAGGCAGAACTGCAGGAAACGGATGTCAACGGGTACATCGGAATGGCCCCGATAGCACATGAAAAGCGCCAGAACGTGGACAATGATGCGGTTGGCCAAAAAGGGCGTATGCGTTTTTTCCTGAATATATTCAGGAAAAAACGCATACGCCCTTTTTGGCCAACCAAGCAACCTGGGAGAGCAAATCAGCACTACAAAGAAATCTCTCGCCCCCCCCCGGGGCAAAAGGGCCAGGCGAAAAAAGTCTAAAAACCAGAAAGGCAGGACAGCCCACGGAGTCAAGGGAGCCTTGTTAAGCTGATGGGCGGGATGTCAATGGCCAACAGCCAATCTTCACAAGTGTATCCTCTTTCCCAAACCATGGAAAACACAGAACCACAGAGCATAGGGCACTTCCACACATGGGCGTTGACCTTGGGAAAATGAAAAAATCAACCAGACACAGGGACCCCAAAGTTGAGGGCTGCTGTCTTGACAAGAACCTCCACTCCGGTACACGTTTCATATCCCAGGAAAGAGCCAAGTGGACAAAGACGAGTGGACAAGTGGACAAAGACAAGTGGACAAGTGGACAAGTGGTGCTACGTAGGTCCAATGGAGTGTCACTCAGCCATGAAATCCACGTCATGAGGCTGGTAGCAGCATCCTGAGTGGATTTAGGTACGATCATCCTCAGTGAAATAAGTCCCACAAAAAAAGAAACTTATGATATCACTTATCGAGGGAATGTAAAAATCGCTCCCCATGCACTGAATCCCCAAACAGAACAGAGTCACGCTTTTAGAAAACACACTTATGCCTGCTTCAGGGGAAAGGTGAGGTGGGGTGACGCATAAAACTCGAGTTTGAAATGAGCACAGATACCCTTCCGAAAACCGAATATGGAATGGACACGACCTACTCCTTGCTCAATCAACTGGACTCACCAGACCCTGTTCATCGCACAAGTATCTATCCGACTAGTAAGCATCTTAAAAGCTAAGTCTTGATATCTCTGTGTAAGTGCATCAAGTGTGTGTCAAGCGGCCTAAAACCAGCAGGGAAAATCAGCTCAGACCCATTCTGAGGATACATTTCCAACATAAAGAAGAAACAAGCAGGGCAAAACAGAGAGAAATTCTTCCAAAATGCGTTCAGGGACTGGCATGCAACCAGGATTGACCACATCTACAGCCCCAGCGGCAGAAGACATAAGGCTGGACACTCTTGGGGCTGAGACGATTGGTGAGGTTGGGAAAGCAAATGCAGACCCTTGAAAGGAATCCTGCGTGCTCCCCATTCCATGGGTCCCAACTCTCCAGGTTCAACGCAATCTTCCGACAGCGAAAGCACTCATTGGAAACCCAGCGGATGCTACACCGTGGGATCGGGAAAGCTTTCTGAAACTCACCTCAGTTTTCATCTCCTGGTGCTCGTGTTCTCCATTCAGGCCCCCTTACTAACAGTCTCCCCACTTGGAGACTGGGCGCCTTTCCATGCCTCTTTCGTACCGTCTGCAATTTGTCCGCAGGATGAACTGCAAGAGGGGGAACCAATGAGAGACTCGCTGGAGGTGTTTGGTCGGGCACATGTCACTCTCATTTCCCATCACGAAGAAGAATTCACCAGCGGTTCAGCCTGCCACCCCGGATCGACAATAGGGCGTGAAGCCATCCAGCCGTGTTGCGTCCCACTCACAAAAAAGCGACTTGGGAAATGGAGCTCAGGGGCACTGCACTTCCCAAACCTGCAGAGTTCTAAACGATAACTATCGCCCCAAAATATATTGAGGTCAGGCTACGAAGAGGCGCTGAACGCAAGGCAGAACTGCAGGAAACGGATGTCAACGGGTACATCGGAATGGCCCCGATAGCACATGAAAAGCGCCAGAACGTGGACAATGATGCGGTTGGCCAAAAAGGGCGTATGCGTTTTTTCCTGAATATATTCAGGAAAAAACGCATACGCCCTTTTTGGCCAACCAAGCAACCTGGGAGAGCAAATCAGCACTACAAAGAAATCTCTCGCCCCCCCCCCCGGGGCAAAAGGGCCAGGCGAAAAAAGTCTAAAAACCAGAAAGGCAGGACAGCCCACGGAGTCAAGGGAGCCTTGTTAAGCTGATGGGCGGGATGTCAATGGCCAACAGCCAATCTTCACAAGTGTATCCTCTTTCCCAAACCATGTAAAACACAGAACCACAGAGCATAGGGCACTTCCACACATGGGCGTTGACCTTGGGAAAATGAAAAAATCAACCAGACACAGGGACCCCAAAGTTGAGGGCTGCTGTCTTGACAAGAACCTCCACTCCGGTACACGTTTCATATCCCAGGAAAGAGCCAAGTGGACAAAGACGAGTGGACAAGTGGACAAAGACAAGTGGACAAGTGGACAAGTGGTGCTACGTAGGTCCAATGGAGTGTCACTCAGCCATGAAATCCACGTCATGAGGCTGGTAGCAGCATCCTGAGTGGATTTAGGTACGATCATCCTCAGTGAAATAAGTCCCACAAAAAAAGAAACTTATGATATCACTTATCGAGGGAATGTAAAAATCGCTCCCCATGCACTGAATCCCCAAACAGAACAGAGTCACGCTTTTAGAAAACACACTTATGCCTGCTTCAGGGGAAAGGTGAGGTGGGGTGACGCATAAAACTCGAGTTTGAAATGAGCACAGATACCCTTCCGAAAACCGAATATGGAATGGACACGACCTAGTCCTTGCTCAATCAACTGGACTCACCAGACCCTGTTCATCGCACAAGTATCTATCCGACTAGTAAGCATCTTCAAAGCTAAGTCTTGATATCTCTGTGTAAGTGCATCAAGTGTGTGTAAAGCGGCCTAAAACCAGCAGGGAAAATCAGCTCAGACCCATTCTGAGGATACATTTCCAACATAAAGAAGAAACAAGCAGGGCAAAACAGAGAGAAATTCTTCCAAAATGCGTTCAGGGACTGGCATGCAACCAGGATTGACCACATCTACAGCCCCAGCGGCAGAAGACATAAGGCTGGACACTCTTGGGGCTGAGACGATTGGTGAGGTTGGGAAAGCAAATGCAGACCCTTGAAAGGAATCCTGCGTGCTCCCCATTCCATGGGTCCCAACTCTCCAGGTTCAACGCAATCTTCCGACAGCGAAAGCACTCATTGGAAACCCAGCGGATGCTACACCGTGGGATCGGGAAAGCTTTCTGAAACTCACCTCAGTTTTCATCTCCTGGTGCTCGTGTTCTCCATTCAGGCCCCCTTACTAACAATCTCCCCACTTGGAGACTCGGCGCCTTTCCATGCCTCTTTCGTACCGTCTGCAATTTGTCCGCAGGATGAACTGCAAGAGGGGGAACCAATGAGAGACTCGCTGGAGGTGTTTGGTCGGGCACATGTCACTCTCATTTCCCATCACGAAGAAGAATTCACCAGAGGTTCAGCCTGCCACCCCGGATCGACAATAGGGCGTGAAGCCATCCAGCCGTGTTGCGTCCCACTCACAAAAAAGCGACTTGGGAAATGGAGCTCAGGGGCACTGCACTTCCCAAACCTGCAGAGTTCTAAACGATAACTATCGCCCCAAAATATATTGAGGTCAGGCTACGAAGAGGCGCTGAACGCAAGGCAGAACTGCAGGAAACGGATGTCAACGGGTACATCGGAATGGCCCCGATAGCACATGAAAAGCGCCAGAACGTGGACAATGATGCGGTTGGCCAAAAAGGGCGTATGCGTTTTTTCCTGAATATATTCAGGAAAAAACGCATACGCCCTTTTTGGCCAACCAAGCAACCTGGGAGAGCAAATCAGCACTACAAAGAAATCTCTCGCCCCCCCCCGGGGCAAAAGGGCCAGGCGAAAAAAGTCTAAAAACCAGAAAGGCAGGACAGCCCACGGAGTCAAGGGAGCCTTGTTAAGCTGATGGGCGGGATGTCAATGGCCAACAGCCAATCTTCACAAGTGTATCCTCTTTCCCAAACCATGGAAAACACAGAACCACAGAGCATAGGGCACTTCCACACATGGGCGTTGACCTTGGGAAAATGAAAAAATCAACCAGACACAGGGACCCCAAAGTTGAGGGCTGCTGTCTTGACAAGAACCTCCACTCCGGTACACGTTTCATATCCCAGGAAAGAGCCAAGTGGACAAAGACGAGTGGACAAGTGGACAAAGACAAGTGGACAAGTGGACAAGTGGTGCTACGTAGGTCCAATGGAGTGTCACTCAGCCATGAAATCCACGTCATGAGGCTGGTAGCAGCATCCTGAGTGGATTTAGGTACGATCATCCTCAGTGAAATAAGTCCCACAAAAAAAGAAACTTATGATATCACTTATCGAGGGAATGTAAAAATCGCTCCCCATGCACTGAATCCCCAAACAGAACAGAGTCACGCTTTTAGAAAACACACTTATGCCTGCTTCAGGGGAAAGGTGAGGTGGGGTGACGCATAAAACTCGAGTTTGAAATGAGCACAGATACCCTTCCGAAAACCGAATATGGAATGGACACGACCTACTCCTTGCTCAATCAACTGGACTCACCAGACCCTGTTCATCGCACAAGTATCTATCCGACTAGTAAGCATCTTCAAAGCTAAGTCTTGATATCTCTGTGTAAGTGCATCAAGTGTGTGTAAAGCGGCCTAAAACCAGCAGGGAAAATCAGCTCAGACCCATTCTGAGGATACATTTCCAACATAAAGAAGAAACAAGCAGGGCAAAACAGAGAGAAATTCTTCCAAAATGCGTTCAGGGACTGGCATGCAACCAGGATTGACCACATCTACAGCCCCAGCGGCAGAAGACATAAGGCTGGACACTCTTGGGGCTGAGACGATTGGTGAGGTTGGGAAAGCAAATGCAGACCCTTGAAAGGAATCCTGCGTGCTCCCCATTCCATGGGTCCCAACTCTCCAGGTTCAACGCAATCTTCCGACAGCGAAAGCACTCATTGGAAACCCAGCGGATGCTACACCGTGGGATCGGGAAAGCTTTCTGAAACTCACCTCAGTTTTCATCTCCTGGTGCTCGTGTTCTCCATTCAGGCCCCCTTACTAACAATCTCCCCACTTGGAGACTCGGCGCCTTTCCATGCCTCTTTCGTACCGTCTGCAATTTGTCCGCAGGATGAACTGCAAGAGGGGGAACCAATGAGAGACTCGCTGGAGGTGTTTGGTCGGGCACATGTCACTCTCATTTCCCATCACGAAGAAGAATTCACCAGCGGTTCAGCCTGCCACCCCGGATCGACAATAGGGCGTGAAGCCATCCAGCCGTGTTGCGTCCCACTCACAAAAAAGCGACTTGGGAAATGGAGCTCAGGGGCACTGCACTTCCCAAACCTGCAGAGTTCTAAACGATAACTATCGCCCCAAAATATATTGAGGTCAGGCTACGAAGAGGCGCTGAACGCAAGGCAGAACTGCAGGAAACGGATGTCAACGGGTACATCGGAATGGCCCCGATAGCACATGAAAAGCGCCAGAACGTGGACAATGATGCGGTTGGCCAAAAAGGGCGTATGCGTTTTTTCCTGAATATATTCAGGAAAAAACGCATACGCCCTTTTTGGCCAACCAAGCAACCTGGGAGAGCAAATCAGCACTACAAAGAAATCTCTCGCCCCCCCCCCGGGGCAAAAGGGCCAGGCGAAAAAAGTCTAAAAACCAGAAAGGCAGGACAGCCCACGGAGTCAAGGGAGCCTTGTTAAGCTGATGGGCGGGATGTCAATGGCCAACAGCCAATCTTCACAAGTGTATCCTCTTTCCCAAACCATGGAAAACACAGAACCACAGAGCATAGGGCACTTCCACACATGGGCGTTGACCTTGGGAAAATGAAAAAATCAACCAGACACAGGGACCCCAAAGTTGAGGGCTGCTGTCTTGACAAGAACCTCCACTCCGGTACACGTTTCATATCCCAGGAAAGAGCCAAGTGGACAAAGACGAGTGGACAAGTGGACAAAGACAAGTGGACAAGTGGACAAGTGGTGCTACGTAGGTCCAATGGAGTGTCACTCAGCCATGAAATCCACGTCATGAGGCTGGTAGCAGCATCCTGAGTGGATTTAGGTACGATCATCCTCAGTGAAATAAGTCCCACAAAAAAAGAAACTTATGATATCACTTATCGAGGGAATGTAAAAATCGCTCCCCATGCACTGAATCCCCAAACAGAACAGAGTCACGCTTTTAGAAAACACACTTATGCCTGCTTCAGGGGAAAGGTGAGGTGGGGTGACGCATAAAACTCGAGTTTGAAATGAGCACAGATACCCTTCCGAAAACCGAATATGGAATGGACACGACCTAGTCCTTGCTCAATCAACTGGACTCACCAGACCCTGTTCATCGCACAAGTATCTATCCGACTAGTAAGCATCTTCAAAGCTAAGTCTTGATATCTCTGTGTAAGTGCATCAAGTGTGTGTAAAGCGGCCTAAAACCAGCAGGGAAAATCAGCTCAGACCCATTCTGAGGATACATTTCCAACATAAAGAAGAAACAAGCAGGGCAAAACAGAGAGAAATTCTTCCAAAATGCGTTCAGGGACTGGCATGCAACCAGGATTGACCACATCTACAGCCCCAGCGGCAGAAGACATAAGGCTGGACACTCTTGGGGCTGAGACGATTGGTGAGGTTGGGAAAGCAAATGCAGACCCTTGAAAGGAATCCTGCGTGCTCCCCATTCCATGGGTCCCAACTCTCCAGGTTCAACGCAATCTTCCGACAGCGAAAGCACTCATTGGAAACCCAGGGGTTGCTACACCGAGGGATCGGGAAAGCTTTCTGAAACTCACCTCAGTTTTCATCTCCTGGTGCTCGTGCTCTCCATTCAGGCCCCCTTACTAACAATCTCCCCACTTGGAGACTCGGCGCCTTTCCATGCCTCTTTCGTACCGTCTGCAATTTGTCCGCAGGATGAACTGCAAGAGGGGGAACCAATGAGAGACTCGCTGGAGGTGTTTGGTCGGGCACATGTCACTCTCATTTCCCATCACGAAGAAGAATTCACCAGAGGTTCAGCCTGCCACCCCGGATCGACAATAGGGCGTGAAGCCATCCAGCCGTGTTGCGTCCCACTCACAAAAAAGCGACTTGGGAAATGGAGCTCAGGGGCACTGCACTTCCCAAACCTGCAGAGTTCTAAACGATAACTATCGCCCCAAAATATATTGAGGTCAGGCTACGAAGAGGCGCTGAACGCAAGGCAGAACTGCAGGAAACGGATGTCAACGGGTACATCGGAATGGCCCCGATAGCACATGAAAAGCGCCAGAACGTGGACAATGATGCGGTTGGCCAAAAAGGGCGTATGCGTTTTTTCCTGAATATATTCAGGAAAAAACGCATACGCCCTTTTTGGCCAACCAAGCAACCTGGGAGAGCAAATCAGCACTACAAAGAAATCTCTCGCCCCCCCCCGGGGCAAAAGGGCCAGGCGAAAAAAGTCTAAAAACCAGAAAGGCAGGACAGCCCACGGAGTCAAGGGAGCCTTGTTAAGCTGATGGGCGGGATGTCAATGGCCAACAGCCAATCTTCACAAGTGTATCCTCTTTCCCAAACCATGGAAAACACAGAACCACAGAGCATAGGGCACTTCCACACATGGGCGTTGACCTTGGGAAAATGAAAAAATCAACCAGACACAGGGACCCCAAAGTTGAGGGCTGCTGTCTTGACAAGAACCTCCACTCCGGTACACGTTTCATATCCCAGGAAAGAGCCAAGTGGACAAAGACGAGTGGACAAGTGGACAAAGACAAGTGGACAAGTGGACAAGTGGTGCTACGTAGGTCCAATGGAGTGTCACTCAGCCATGAAATCCACGTCATGAGGCTGGTAGCAGCATCCTGAGTGGATTTAGGTACGATCATCCTCAGTGAAATAAGTCCCACAAAAAAAGAAACTTATGATATCACTTATCGAGGGAATGTAAAAATCGCTCCCCATGCACTGAATCCCCAAACAGAACAGAGTCACGCTTTTAGAAAACACACTTATGCCTGCTTCAGGGGAAAGGTGAGGTGGGGTGACGCATAAAACTCGAGTTTGAAATGAGCACAGATACCCTTCCGAAAACCGAATATGGAATGGACACGACCTACTCCTTGCTCAATCAACTGGACTCACCAGACCCTCTTCATCGCACAAGTATCTATCCGACTAGTAAGCATCTTCAAAGCTAAGTCTTGATATCTCTGTGTAAGTGCATCAAGTGTGTGTAAAGCGGCCTAAAACCAGCAGGGAAAATCAGCTCAGACCCATTCTGAGGATACATTTCCAACATAAAGAAGAAACAAGCAGGGCAAAACAGAGAGAAATTCTTCCAAAATGCGTTCAGGGACTGGCATGCAACCAGGATTGACCACATCTACAGCCCCAGCGGCAGAAGACATAAGGCTAGACACTCTTGGGGCTGAGACGATTGGTGAGGTTGGGAAAGCAAATGCAGACCCTTGAAAGGAATCCTGCGTGCTCCCCATTCCATGGGTCCCAACTCTCCAGGTTCAACGCAATCTTCCGACAGCGAAAGCACTCATTGGAAACCCAGCGGATGCTACACCGTGGGATCGGGAAAGCTTTCTGAAACTCACCTCAGTTTTCATCTCCTGGTGCTCGTGTTCTCCATTCAGGCCCCCTTACTAACAATCTCCCCACTTGGAGACTCGGCGCCTTTCCATGCCTCTTTCGTACCGTCTGCAATTTGTCCGCAGGATGAACTGCAAGAGGGGGAACCAATGAGAGACTCGCTGGAGGTGTTTGGTCGGGCACATGTCACTCTCATTTCCCATCACGAAGAAGAATTCACCAGCGGTTCAGCCTGCCACCCCGGATCGACAGTAGGGCGTGAAGCCATCCAGCCGTGTTGCGTCCCACTCACAAAAAAGCGACTTGGGAAATGGAGCTCAGGGGCACTGCACTTCCCAAACCTGCAGAGTTCTAAACGATAACTATCGCCCCAAAATATATTGAGGTCAGGCTACGAAGAGGCGCTGAACGCAAGGCAGAACTGCAGGAAACGGATGTCAACGGGTACATCGGAATGGCCCCGATAGCACATGAAAAGCGCCAGAACGTGGACAATGATGCGGTTGGCCAAAAAGGGCGTATGCGTTTTTTCCTGAATATATTCAGGAAAAAACGCATACGCCCTTTTTGGCCAACCAAGCAACCTGGGAGAGCAAATCAGCACTACAAAGAAATCTCTCGCCCCCCCCCGGGGCAAAAGGGCCAGGCGAAAAAAGTCTAAAAACCAGAAAGGCAGGACAGCCCACGGAGTCAAGGGAGCCTTGTTAAGCTGATGGGCGGGATGTCAATGGCCAACAGCCAATCTTCACAAGTGTATCCTCTTTCCCAAACCATGGAAAACACAGAACCACAGAGCATAGGGCACTTCCACACATGGGCGTTGACCTTGGGAAAATGAAAAAATCAACCAGACACAGGGACCCCAAAGTTGAGGGCTGCTGTCTTGACAAGAACCTCCACTCCGGTACACGTTTCATATCCCAGGAAAGAGCCAAGTGGACAAAGACGAGTGGACAAGTGGACAAAGACAAGTGGACAAGTGGACAAGTGGTGCTACGTAGGTCCAATGGAGTGTCACTCAGCCATGAAATCCACGTCATGAGGCTGGTAGCAGCATCCTGAGTGGATTTAGGTACGATCATCCTCAGTGAAATAAGTCCCACAAAAAAAGAAACTTATGATATCACTTATCGAGGGAATGTAAAAATCGCTCCCCATGCACTGAATCCCCAAACAGAACAGAGTCACGCTTTTAGAAAACACACTTATGCCTGCTTCAGGGGAAAGGTGAGGTGGGGTGACGCATAAAACTCGAGTTTGAAATGAGCACAGATACCCTTCCGAAAACCGAATATGGAATGGACACGACCTACTCCTTGCTCAATCAACTGGACTCACCAGACCCTGTTCATCGCACAAGTATCTATCCGACTAGTAAGCATCTTCAAAGCTAAGTCTTGATATCTCTGTGTAAGTGCATCAAGTGTGTGTAAAGCGGCCTAAAACCAGCAGGGAAAATCAGCTCAGACCCATTCTGAGGATACATTTCCAACATAAAGAAGAAACAAGCAGGGCAAAACAGAGAGAAATTCTTCCAAAATGCGTTCAGGGACTGGCATGCAACCAGGATTGACCACATCTACAGCCCCAGCGGCAGAAGACATAAGGCTGGACACTCTTGGGGCTGAGACGATTGGTGAGGTTGGGAAAGCAAATGCAGACCCTTGAAAGGAATCCTGCGTGCTCCCCATTCCATGGGTCCCAACTCTCCAGGTTCAACGCAATCTTCCGACAGCGAAAGCACTCATTGGAAACCCAGCGGATGCTACACCGTGGGATCGGGAAAGCTTTCTGAAACTCACCTCAGTTTTCATCTCCTGGTGCTCGTGTTCTCCATTCAGGCCCCCTTACTAACAATCTCCCCACTTGGAGACTCGGCGCCTTTCCATGCCTCTTTCGTACCGTCTGCAATTTGTCCGCAGGATGAACTGCAAGAGGGGGAACCAATGAGAGACTCGCTGGAGGTGTTTGGTCGGGCACATGTCACTCTCATTTCCCATCACGAAGAAGAATTCACCAGCGGTTCAGCCTGCCACCCCGGATCGACAATAGGGCGTGAAGCCATCCAGCCGTGTTGCGTCCCACTCACAAAAAAGCGACTTGGGAAATGGAGCTCAGGGGCACTGCACTTCCCAAACCTGCAGAGTTCTAAACGATAACTATTGCCCCAAAATATATTGAGGTCAGGCTACGAAGAGGCGCTGAACGCAAGGCAGAACTGCAGGAAACGGATGTCAACGGGTACATCGGAATGGCCCCGATAGCACATGAAAAGCGCCAGAACGTGGACAATGATGCGGTTGGCCAAAAAGGGCGTATGCGTTTTTTCCTGAATATATTCAGGAAAAAACGCATACGCCCTTTTTGGCCAACCAAGCAACCTGGGAGAGCAAATCAGCACTACAAAGAAATCTCTCGCCCCCCCCCCGGGGCAAAAGGGCCAGGCGAAAAAAGTCTAAAAACCAGAAAGGCAGGACAGCCCACGGAGTCAAGGGAGCCTTGTTAAGCTGATGGGCGGGATGTCAATGGCCAACAGCCAATCTTCACAAGTGTATCCTCTTTCCCAAACCATGTAAAACACAGAACCACAGAGCATAGGGCACTTCCACACATGGGCGTTGACCTTGGGAAAATGAAAAAATCAACCAGACACAGGGACCCCAAAGTTGAGGGCTGCTGTCTTGACAAGAACCTCCACTCCGGTACACGTTTCATATCCCAGGAAAGAGCCAAGTGGACAAAGACGAGTGGACAAGTGGACAAAGACAAGTGGACAAGTGGACAAGTGGTGCTACGTAGGTCCAATGGAGTGTCACTCAGCCATGAAATCCACGTCATGAGGCTGGTAGCAGCATCCTGAGTGGATTTAGGTACGATCATCCTCAGTGAAATAAGTCCCACAAAAAAAGAAACTTATGATATCACTTATCGAGGGAATGTAAAAATCGCTCCCCATGCACTGAATCCCCAAACAGAACAGAGTCACGCTTTTAGAAAACACACTTATGCCTGCTTCAGGGGAAAGGTGAGGTGGGGTGACGCATAAAACTCGAGTTTGAAATGAGCACAGATACCCTTCCGAAAACCGAATATGGAATGGACACGACCTAGTCCTTGCTCAATCAACTGGACTCACCAGACCCTGTTCATCGCACAAGTATCTATCCGACTAGTAAGCATCTTCAAAGCTAAGTCTTGATATCTCTGTGTAAGTGCATCAAGTGTGTGTAAAGCGGCCTAAAACCAGCAGGGAAAATCAGCTCAGACCCATTCTGAGGATACATTTCCAACATAAAGAAGAAACAAGCAGGGCAAAACAGAGAGAAATTCTTCCAAAATGCGTTCAGGGACTGGCATGCAACCAGGATTGACCACATCTACAGCCCCAGCGGCAGAAGACATAAGGCTGGACACTCTTGGGGCTGAGACGATTGGTGAGGTTGGGAAAGCAAATGCAGACCCTTGAAAGGAATCCTGCGTGCTCCCCATTCCATGGGTCCCAACTCTCCAGGTTCAACGCAATCTTCCGACAGCGAAAGCACTCATTGGAAACCCAGCGGATGCTACACCGTGGGATCGGGAAAGCTTTCTGAAACTCACCTCAGTTTTCATCTCCTGGTGCTCGTGTTCTCCATTCAGGCCCCCTTACTAACAATCTCCCCACTTGGAGACTCGGCGCCTTTCCATGCCTCTTTCGTACCGTCTGCAATTTGTCCGCAGGATGAACTGCAAGAGGGGGAACCAATGAGAGACTCGCTGGAGGTGTTTGGTCGGGCACATGTCACTCTCATTTCCCATCACGAAGAAGAATTCACCAGCGGTTCAGCCTGCCACCCCGGATCGACAATAGGGCGTGAAGCCATCCAGCCGTGTTGCGTCCCACTCACAAAAAAGCGACTTGGGAAATGGAGCTCAGGGGCACTGCACTTCCCAAACCTGCAGAGTTCTAAACGATAACTATCGCCCCAAAATATATTGAGGTCAGGCTACGAAGAGGCGCTGAACGCAAGGCAGAACTGCAGGAAACGGATGTCAACGGGTACATCGGAATGGCCCCGATAGCACATGAAAAGCGCCAGAACGTGGACAATGATGCGGTTGGCCAAAAAGGGCGTATGCGTTTTTTCCTGAATATATTCAGGAAAAAACGCATACGCCCTTTTTGGCCAACCAAGCAACCTGGGAGAGCAAATCAGCACTACAAAGAAATCTCTCGCCCCCCCCCGGGGCAAAAGGGCCAGGCGAAAAAAGTCTAAAAACCAGAAAGGCAGGACAGCCCACGGAGTCAAGGGAGCCTTGTTAAGCTGATGGGCGGGATGTCAATGGCCAACAGCCAATCTTCACAAGTGTATCCTCTTTCCCAAACCATGGAAAACACAGAACCACAGAGCATAGGGCACTTCCACACATGGGCGTTGACCTTGGGAAAATGAAAAAATCAACCAGACACAGGGACCCCAAAGTTGAGGGCTGCTGTCTTGACAAGAACCTCCACTCCGGTACACGTTTCATATCCCAGGAAAGAGCCAAGTGGACAAAGACGAGTGGACAAGTGGACAAAGACAAGTGGACAAGTGGACAAGTGGTGCTACGTAGGTCCAATGGAGTGTCACTCAGCCATGAAATCCACGTCATGAGGCTGGTAGCAGCATCCTGAGTGGATTTAGGTACGATCATCCTCAGTGAAATAAGTCCCACAAAAAAAGAAACTTATGATATCACTTATCGAGGGAATGTAAAAATCGCTCCCCATGCACTGAATCCCCAAACAGAACAGAGTCACGCTTTTAGAAAACACACTTATGCCTGCTTCAGGGGAAAGGTGAGGTGGGGTGACGCATAAAACTCGAGTTTGAAATGAGCACAGATACCCTTCCGAAAACCGAATATGGAATGGACACGACCTAGTCCTTGCTCAATCAACTGGACTCACCAGACCCTGTTCATCGCACAAGTATCTATCCGACTAGTAAGCATCTTCAAAGCTAAGTCTTGATATCTCTGTGTAAGTGCATCAAGTGTGTGTAAAGCGGCCTAAAACCAGCAGGGAAAATCAGCTCAGACCCATTCTGAGGATACATTTCCAACATAAAGAAGAAACAAGCAGGGCAAAACAGAGAGAAATTCTTCCAAAATGCGTTCAGGGACTGGCATGCAACCAGGATTGACCACATCTACAGCCCCAGCGGCAGAAGACATAAGGCTGGACACTCTTGGGGCTGAGACGATTGGTGAGGTTGGGAAAGCAAATGCAGACCCTTGAAAGGAATCCTGCGTGCTCCCCATTCCATGGGTCCCAACTCTCCAGGTTCAACGCAATCTTCCGACAGCGAAAGCACTCATTGGAAACCCAGCGGATGCTACACCGTGGGATCGGGAAAGCTTTCTGAAACTCACCTCAGTTTTCATCTCCTGGTGCTCGTGTTCTCCATTCAGGCCCCCTTACTAACAATCTCCCCACTTGGAGACTCGGCGCCTTTCCATGCCTCTTTCGTACCGTCTGCAATTTGTCCGCAGGATGAACTGCAAGAGGGGGAACCAATGAGAGACTCGCTGGAGGTGTTTGGTCGGGCACATGTCACTCTCATTTCCCATCACGAAGAAGAATTCACCAGCGGTTCAGCCTGCCACCCCGGATCGACAATAGGGCGTGAAGCCATCCAGCCGTGTTGCGTCCCACTCACAAAAAAGCGACTTGGGAAATGGAGCTCAGGGGCACTGCACTTCCCAAACCTGCAGAGTTCTAAACGATAACTATCGCCCCAAAATATATTGAGGTCAGGCTACGAAGAGGCGCTGAACGCAAGGCAGAACTGCAGGAAACGGATGTCAACGGGTACATCGGAATGGCCCCGATAGCACATGAAAAGCGCCAGAACGTGGACAATGATGCGGTTGGCCAAAAAGGGCGTATGCGTTTTTTCCTGAATATATTCAGGAAAAAACGCATACGCCCTTTTTGGCCAACCAAGCAACCTGGGAGAGCAAATCAGCACTACAAAGAAATCTCTCGCCCCCCCCGGGGCAAAAGGGCCAGGCGAAAAAAGTCTAAAAACCAGAAAGGCAGGACAGCCCACGGAGTCAAGGGAGCCTTGTTAAGCTGATGGGCGGGATGTCAATGGCCAACAGCCAATCTTCACAAGTGTATCCTCTTTCCCAAACCATGGAAAACACAGAACCACAGAGCAAAGGGCACTTCCACACATGGGCGATGACCTTGGGAAAATGAAAAAATCAACCAGACACAGGGACCCAAAGTTGAGGGCTGCTGTCTTGACAAGAACCTCCACTCCGGTACACGTTTCATATCCCAGGAAAGAGCCAAGTGGACAAAGACGAGTGGACAAGTGGACAAAGACAAGTGGACAAGTGGACAAGTGGTGCTACGTAGGTCCAATGGAGTGTCACTCAGCCATGAAATCCACGTCATGAGGCTGGTAGCAGCATCCTGAGTGGATTTAGGTACGATCATCCTCAGTGAAATAAGTCCCACAAAAAAAGAAACTTATGATATCACTTATCGAGGGAATGTAAAAATCGCTCCCCATGCACTGAATCCCCAAACAGAACAGAGTCACGCTTTTAGAAAACACACTTATGCCTGCTTCAGGGGAAAGGTGAGGTGGGGTGACGCATAAAACTCGAGTTTGAAATGAGCACAGATACCCTTCCGAAAACCGAATATGGAATGGACACGACCTACTCCTTGCTCAATCAACTGGACTCACCAGACCCTGTTCATCGCACAAGTATCTATCCGACTAGTAAGCATCTTCAAAGCTAAGTCTTGATATCTCTGTGTAAGTGCATCAAGTGTGTGTAAAGCGGCCTAAAACCAGCAGGGAAAATCAGCTCAGACCCATTCTGAGGATACATTTCCAACATAAAGAAGAAACAAGCAGGGCAAAACAGAGAGAAATTCTTCCAAAATGCGTTCAGGGACTGGCATGCAACCAGGATTGACCACATCTACAGCCCCAGCGGCAGAAGACATAAGGCTGGACACTCTTGGGGCTGAGACGATTGGTGAGGTTGGGAAAGCAAATGCAGACCCTTGAAAGGAATCCTGCGTGCTCCCCATTCCATGGGTCCCAACTCTCCAGGTTCAACGCAATCTTCCGACAGCGAAAGCACTCATTGGAAACCCAGCGGTTGCTACACCGTGGGATCGGGAAAGCTTTCTGAAACTCACCTCAGTTTTCATCTCCTGGTGCTCGTGTTCTCCATTCAGGCCCCCTTACTAACAATCTCCCCACTTGGAGACTCGGCGCCTTTCCATGCCTCTTTCGTACCGTCTGCAATTTGTCCGCAGGATGAACTGCAAGAGGGGGAACCAATGAGAGACTCGCTGGAGGTGTTTGGTCAGGCACATGTCACTCTCATTTCCCATCACGAAGAAGAATTCACCAGAGGTTCAGCCTGCCACCCCGGATCGACAATAGGGCGTGAAGCCATCCAGCCGTGTTGCGTCCCACTCACAAAAAAGCGACTTGGGAAATGGAGCTCAGGGGCACTGCACTTCCCAAACCTGCAGAGTTCTAAATGATAACTATCGCCCCAAAATATATTGAGGTCAGGCTACGAAGAGGCGCTGAACGCAAGGCAGAACTGCAGGAAACGGATGTCAACGGGTACATCGGAATGGCCCCGATAGCACATGAAAAGCGCCAGAACGTGGACAATGATGCGGTTGGCCAAAAAGGGCGTATGCGTTTTTTCCTGAAAAAACGGAAAAAACAGGAAAAAACGCATACGCCCTTATTGGCCAACCAAGCAACCTGGGAGAGCAAATCAGCACTACAAAGAAATCTCTCGCCCCCCCCCCTGGGCAAAAGGGCCAGGCGAAAAAAGTCTAAAAACCAGAAAGGCAGGACAGCCCACGGAGTCAAGGGAGCCTTGTTAAGCTGATGGGCGGGATGTCAATGGCCAACAGCCAATCTTCACAAGTGTATCCTCTTTCCCAAACCATGTAAAACACAGAACCACAGAGCATAGGGCACTTCCACACATGGGCGTTGACCTTGGGAAAATGAAAAAATCAACCAGACACAGGGACCCCAAAGTTGAGGGCTGCTGTCTTGACAAGAACCTCCACTCCGGTACACGTTTCATATCCCAGGAAAGAGCCAAGTGGATAAAGACGAGTGGACAAGTGGACAAAGACAAGTGGACAAGTGGACAAGTGGTGCTACGTAGGTCCAATGGAGTGTCACTCAGCCATGAAATCCACGTCATGAGGCTGGTAGCAGCATCCTGAGTGGATTTAGGTACGATCATCCTCAGTGAAATAAGTCCCACAAAAAAAGAAACTTATGATATCACTTATCGAGGGAATGTAAAAATCGCTCCCCATGCACTGAATCCCCAAACAGAACAGAGTCACGCTTTTAGAAAACACACTTATGCCTGCTTCAGGGGAAAGGTGAGGTGGGGTGACGCATAAAACTCGAGTTTGAAATGAGCACAGATACCCTTCCGAAAACCGAATATGGAATGGACACGACCTACTCCTTGCTCAATCAACTGGACTCACCAGACCCTGTTCATCGCACAAGTATCTATCCGACTAGTAAGCATCTTAAAAGCTAAGTCTTGATATCTCTGTGTAAGTGCATCAAGTGTGTGTAAAGCGGCCTAAAACCAGCAGGGAAAATCAGCTCAGACCCATTCTGAGGATACATTTCCAACATAAAGAAGAAACAAGCAGGGCAAAACAGAGAGAAATTCTTCCAAAATGCGTTCAGGGACTGGCATGCAACCAGGATTGACCACATCTACAGCCCCAGCGGCAGAAGACATAAGCCTGGACACTCTTGGGGCTGAGATGATTGGTGAGGTTGGGAAAGCAAATGCAGACCCTTGAAAGGAATCCTGCGTGCTCCCCATTCCATGGGTCCCAACTCTCCAGGTTCAACGCAATCTTCCGACAGCGAAAGCACTCATTGGAAACCCAGCGGTTGCTACACCGTGGGATCGGGAAAGCTTTCTGAAACTCACCTCAGTTTTCATCTCCTGGTGCTCGTGTTCTCCATTCAGGCCCCCTTACTAACAATCTCCCCACTTGGAGACTCGGCGCCTTTCCATGCCTCTTTCGTACCGTCTGCAATTTGTCCGCAGGATGAACTGCAAGAGGGGGAACCAATGAGAGACTCGCTGGAGGTGTTTGGTCGGGCACATGTCACTCTCATTTCCCATCACGAAGAAGAATTCACCAGCGGTTCAGCCTGCCACCCCGGATCGACAATAGGGCGTGAAGCCATCCAGCCGTGTTGCGTCCCACTCACAAAAAAGCGACTTGGGAAATGGAGCTCAGGGGCACTGCACTTCCCAAACCTGCAGAGTTCTAAACGATAACTATCGCCCCAAAATATATTGAGGTCAGGCTACGAAGAGGCGCTGAACGCAAGGCAGAACTGCAGGAAACGGATGTCAACGGGTACATCGGAATGGCCCCGATAGCACATGAAAAGCGCCAGAACGTGGACAATGATGCGGTTGGCCAAAAAGGGCGTATGCGTTTTTTCCTGAATATATTCAGGAAAAAACGCATACGCCCTTTTTGGCCAACCAAGCAACCTGGGAGAGCAAATCAGCACTACAAAGAAATCTCTCGCCCCCCCCCCGGGGCAAAAGGGCCAGGCGAAAAAAGTCTAAAAACCAGAAAGGCAGGACAGCCCACGGAGTCAAGGGAGCCTTGTTAAGCTGATGGGCGGGATGTCAATGGCCAACAGCCAATCTTCACAAGTGTATCCTCTTTCCCAAACCATGGAAAACACAGAACCACAGAGCATAGGGCACTTCCACACATGGGCGTTGACCTTGGGAAAATGAAAAAATCAACCAGACACAGGGACCCCAAAGTTGAGGGCTGCTGTCTTGACAAGAACCTCCACTCCGGTACACGTTTCATATCCCAGGAAAGAGCCAAGTGGACAAAGACGAGTGGACAAGTGGACAAAGACAAGTGGACAAGTGGACAAGTGGTGCTACGTAGGTCCAATGGAGTGTCACTCAGCCATGAAATCCACGTCAAGAGGCTGGTAGCAGCATCCTGAGTGGATTTAGGTACGATCATCCTCAGTGAAATAAGTCCCACAAAAAAAGAAACTTATGATATCACTTATCGAGGGAATGTAAAAATCGCTCCCCATGCACTGAATCCCCAAACAGAACAGAGTCACGCTTTTAGAAAACACACTTATGCCTGCTTCAGGGGAAAGGTGAGGTGGGGTGACGCATAAAACTCGAGTTTGAAATGAGCACAGATACCCTTCCGAAAACCGAATATGGAATGGACACGACATACTCCTTGCTCAATCAACTGGACTCACCAGACCCTGTTCATCGCACAAGTATCTATCCGACTAGTAAGCATCTTAAAAGCTAAGTCTTGATATCTCTGTGTAAGTGCATCAAGTGTGTGTAAAGCGGCCTAAAACCAGCAGGGAAAATCAGCTCAGACCCATTCTGAGGATACATTTCCAACATAAAGAAGAAACAAGCAGGGCAAAACAGAGAGAAATTCTTCCAAAATGCGTTCAGGGACTGGCATGCAACCAGGATTGACCACATCTACAGCCCCAGCGGCAGAAGACATAAGGCTGGACACTCTTGGGGCTGAGACGATTGGTGAGGTTGGGAAAGCAAATGCAGACCCTTGAAAGGAATCCTGCGTGCTCCCCATTCCATGGGTCCCAACTCTCCAGGTTCAACGCAATCTTCCGACAGCGAAAGCACTCATTGGAAACCCAGCGGATGCTACACCGTGGGATCGGGAAAGCTTTCTGAAACTCACCTCAGTTTTCATCTCCTGGTGCTCGTGTTCTCCATTCAGGCCCCCTTACTAACAATCTCCCCACTTGGAGACTCGGCGCCTTTCCATGCCTCTTTCGTACCGTCTGCAATTTGTCCGCAGGATGAACTGCAAGAGGGGGAACCAATGAGAGACTCGCTGGAGGTGTTTGGTCAGGCACATGTCACTCTCATTTCCCATCACGAAGAAGAATTCACCAGAGGTTCAGCCTGCCACCCCGGATCGACAATAGGGCGTGAAGCCATCCAGCCGTGTTGCGTCCCACTCACAAAAAAGCGACTTGGGAAATGGAGCTCAGGGGCACTGCACTTCCCAAACCTGCAGAGTTCTAAATGATAACTATCGCCCCAAAATATATTGAGGTCAGGCTACGAAGAGGCGCTGAACGCAAGGCAGAACTGCAGGAAACGGATGTCAACGGGTACATCGGAATGGCCCCGATAGCACATGAAAAGCGCCAGAACGTGGACAATGATGCGGTTGGCCAAAAAGGGCGTATGCGTTTTTTCCTGAAAAAACGGAAAAAACAGGAAAAAACGCATACGCCCTTATTGGCCAACCAAGCAACCTGGGAGAGCAAATCAGCACTACAAAGAAATCTCTCGCCCCCCCCCTGGGCAAAAGGGCCAGGCGAAAAAAGTCTAAAAACCAGAAAGGCAGGACAGCCCACGGAGTCAAGGGAGCCTTGTTAAGCTGATGGGCGGGATGTCAATGGCCAACAGCCAATCTTCACAAGTGTATCCTCTTTCCCAAACCATGTAAAACACAGAACCACAGAGCATAGGGCACTTCCACACATGGGCGTTGACCTTGGGAAAATGAAAAAATCAACCAGACACAGGGACCCCAAAGTTGAGGGCTGCTGTCTTGACAAGAACCTCCACTCCGGTACACGTTTCATATCCCAGGAAAGAGCCAAGTGGACAAAGACGAGTGGACAAGTGGACAAAGACAAGTGGACAAGTGGACAAGTGGTGCTACGTAGGTCCAATGGAGTGTCACTCAGCCATGAAATCCACGTCATGAGGCTGGTAGCAGCATCCTGAGTGGATTTAGGTACGATCATCCTCAGTGAAATAAGTCCCACAAAAAAAGAAACTTATGATATCACTTATCGAGGGAATGTAAAAATCGCTCCCCATGAACGGAATCCCCAAACAGAACAGAGTCACGCTTTTAGAAAACACACTTATGCCTGCTTCAGGGGAAAGCTGAGGTGGGGTGACGCATAAAACTCGAGTTTGAAATGAGCACAGATACCCTTCCGAAAACCGAATATGGAATGGACACGACCTACTCCTTGCTCAATCAACTGGACTCACCAGACCCTGTTCATCGCACAAGTATCTATCCGACTAGTAAGCATCTTAAAAGCTAAGTCTTGATATCTCTGTGTAAGTGCATCAAGTGTGTGTCAAGCGGCCTAAAACCAGCAGGGAAAATCAGCTCAGACCCATTCTGAGGATACATTTCCAACATAAAGAAGAAACAAGCAGGGCAAAACAGAGAGAAATTCTTCCAAAATGCGTTCAGGGACTGGCATGCAACCAGGATTGACCACATCTACAGCCCCAGCGGCAGAAGACATAAGGCTGGACACTCTTGGGGCTGAGACGATTGGTGAGGTTGGGAAAGCAAATGCAGACCCTTGAAAGGAATCCTGCGTGCTCCCCATTCCATGGGTCCCAACTCTCCAGGTTCAACGCAATCTTCCGACAGCGAAAGCACTCATTGGAAACCCAGCGGTTGCTACACCGTGGGATCGGGAAAGCTTTCTGAAACTCACCTCAGTTTTCATCTCCTGGTGCTCGTGTTCTCCATTCAGGCCCCCTTACTAACAATCTCCCCACTTGGAGACTCGGCGCCTTTCCATGCCTCTTTCGTACCGTCTGCAATTTGTCCGCAGGATGAACTGCAAGAGGGGGAACCAATGAGAGACTCGCTGGAGGTGTTTGGTCGGGCACATGTCACTCTCATTTCCCATCACGAAGAAGAATTCACCAGAGGTTCAGCCTGCCACCCCGGATCGACAATAGGGCGTGAAGCCATCCAGCCGTGTTGCGTCCCACTCACAAAAAAGCGATTTGGGAAATGGAGCTCAGGGGCACTGCACTTCCCAAACCTGCAGAGTTCTAAACGATAACTATCGCCCCAAAATATATTGAGGTCAGGCTACGAAGAGGCGCTGAACGCAAGGCAGAACTGCAGGAAACGGATGTCAACGGGTACATCGGAATGGCCCCGATAGCACATGAAAAGCGCCAGAACGTGGACAATGATGCGGTTGGCCAAAAAGGGCGTATGCGTTTTTTCCTGAATATATTCAGGAAAAAACGCATACGCCCTTTTTGGCCAACCAAGCAACCTGGGAGAGCAAATCAGCACTACAAAGAAATCTCTCGCCCCCCCCCCCCCCGGGGCAAAAGGGCCAGGCGAAAAAAGTCTAAAAACCAGAAAGGCAGGACAGCCCACGGAGTCAAGGGAGCCTTGTTAAGCTGATGGGCGGGATGTAAATGGCCAACAGCCAATCTTCACAAGTGTATCCTCTTTCCCAAACCATGTAAAACACAGAACCACAGAGCATAGGGCACTTCCACACATGGGCGTTGACCTTGGGAAAATGAAAAAATCAACCAGACACAGGGACCCCAAAGTTGAGGGCTGCTGTCTTGACAAGAACCTCCACTCCGGTACACGTTTCATATCCCAGGAAAGAGCCAAGTGGATAAAGACGAGTGGACAAGTGGACAAAGACAAGTGGACAAGTGGACAAGTGGTGCTACGTAGGTCCAATGGAGTGTCACTCAGCCATGAAATCCACGTCATGAGGCTGGTAGCAGCATCCTGAGTGGATTTAGGTACGATCATCCTCAGTGAAATAAGTCCCACAAAAAAAGAAACTTATGATATCACTTATCGAGGGAATGTAAAAATCGCTCCCCATGCACTGAATCCCCAAACAGAACAGAGTCACGCTTTTAGAAAACACACTTATGCCTGCTTCAGGGGAAAGCTGAGGTGGGGTGACGCATAAAACTCGAGTTTGAAATGAGCACAGATACCCTTCCGAAAACCGAATATGGAATGGACACGACCTACTCCTTGCTCAATCAACTGGACTCACCAGACCCTGTTCATCGCACAAGTATCTATCCGACTAGTAAGCATCTTAAAAGCTAAGTCTTGATATCTCTGTGTAAGTGCATCAAGTGTGTGTCAAGCGGCCTAAAACCAGCAGGGAAAATCAGCTCAGACCCATTCTGAGGATACATTTCCAACATAAAGAAGAAACAAGCAGGGCAAAACAGAGAGAAATTCTTCCAAAATGCGTTCAGGGACTGGCATGCAACCAGGATTGACCACATCTACAGCCCCAGCGGCAGAAGACATAAGGCTGGACACTCTTGGGGCTGAGACGATTGGTGAGGTTGGGAAAGCAAATGCAGACCCTTGAAAGGAATCCTGCGTGCTCCCCATTCCATGGGTCCCAACTCTCCAGGTTCAACGCAATCTTCCGACAGCGAAAGCACTCATTGGAAACCCAGCGGTTGCTACACCGTGGGATCGGGAAAGCTTTCTGAAACTCACCTCAGTTTTCATCTCCTGGTGCTCGTGTTCTCCATTCAGGCCCCCTTACTAACAATCTCCCCACTTGGAGACTCGGCGCCTTTCCATGCCTCTTTCGTACCGTCTGCAATTTGTCCGCAGGATGAACTGCAAGAGGGGGAACCAATGAGAGACTCGCTGGAGGTGTTTGGTCGGGCACATGTCACTCTCATTTCCCATCACGAAGAAGAATTCACCAGCGGTTCAGCCTGCCACCCCGGATCGACAATAGGGCGTGAAGCCATCCAGCCGTGTTGCGTCCCACTCACAAAAAAGCGACTTGGGAAATGGAGCTCAGGGGCACTGCACTTCCCAAACCTGCAGAGTTCTAAACGATAACTATCGCCCCAAAATATATTGAGGTCAGGCTACGAAGAGGCGCTGAACGCAAGGCAGAACTGCAGGAAACGGATGTCAACGGGTACATCGGAATGGCCCCGATAGCACATGAAAAGCGCCAGAACGTGGACAATGATGCGGTTGGCCAAAAAGGGCGTATGCGTTTTTTCCTGAATATATTCAGGAAAAAACGCATACGCCCTTTTTGGCCAACCAAGCAACCTGGGAGAGCAAATCAGCACTACAAAGAAATCTCTCGCCCCCCCCCCGGGGCAAAAGGGCCAGGCGAAAAAAGTCTAAAAACCAGAAAGGCAGGACAGCCCACGGAGTCAAGGTAGCCTTGTTAAGCTGATGGGCGGGATGTCAATGGCCAACAGCCAATCTTCACAAGTGTATCCTCTTTCCCAAACCATGTAAAACACAGAACCACAGAGCAAAGGGCACTTCCACACATGGGCGTTGACCTTGGGAAAATGAAAAAATCAACCAGACACAGGGACCCCAAAGTTGAGGGCTGCTGTCTTGACAAGAACCTCCACTCCGGTACACGTTTCATATCCCAGGAAAGAGCCAAGTGGACAAAGACGAGTGGACAAGTGGACAAAGACAAGTGGACAAGTGGACAAGTGGTGCTACGTAGGTCCAATGGAGTGTCACTCAGCCATGAAATCCACGTCATGAGGCTGGTAGCAGCATCCTGAGTGGATTTAGGTACGATCATCCTCAGTGAAATAAGTCCCACAAAAAAAGAAACTTATGATATCACTTATCGAGGGAATGTAAAAATCGCTCCCCATGCACTGAATCCCCAAACAGAACAGAGTCACGCTTTTAGAAAACACACTTATGCCTGCTTCAGGGGAAAGGTGAGGTGGGGTGACGCATAAAACTCGAGTTTGAAATGAGCACAGATACCCTTCCGAAAACCGAATATGGAATGGACACGACCTACTCCTTGCTCAATCAACTGGACTCACCAGACCCTGTTCATCGCACAAGTATCTATCCGACTAGTAAGCATCTTAAAAGCTAAGTCTTGATATCTCTGTGTAAGTGCATCAAGTGTGTGTCAAGCGGCCTAAAACCAGCAGGGAAAATCAGCTCAGACCCATTCTGAGGATACATTTCCAACATAAAGAAGAAACAAGCAGGGCAAAACAGAGAGAAATTCTTCCAAAATGCGTTCAGGGACTGGCATGCAACCAGGATTGACCACATCTACAGCCCCAGCGGCAGAAGACATAAGGCTGGACACTCTTGGGGCTGAGACGATTGGTGAGGTTGGGAAAGCAAATGCAGACCCTTGAAAGGAATCCTGCGTGCTCCCCATTCCATGGGTCCCAACTCTCCAGGTTCAACGCAATCTTCCGACAGCGAAAGCACTCATTGGAAACCCAGCGGATGCTACACCGTGGGATCGGGAAAGCTTTCTGAAACTCACCTCAGTTTTCATCTCCTGGTGCTCGTGTTCTCCATTCAGGCCCCCTTACTAACAATCTCCCCACTTGGAGACTCGGCGCCTTTCCATGCCTCTTTCGTACCGTCTGCAATTTGTCCGCAGGATGAACTGCAAGAGGGGGAACCAATGAGAGACTCGCTGGAGGTGTTTGGTCGGGCACATGTCACTCTCATTTCCCATCACGAAGAAGAATTCACCAGAGGTTCAGCCTGCCACCCCGGATCGACAATAGGGCGTGAAGCCATCCAGCCGTGTTGCGTCCCACTCACAAAAAAGCGACTTGGGAAATGGAGCTCAGGGGCACTGCACTTCCCAAACCTGCAGAGTTCTAAACGATAACTATCGCCCCAAAATATATTGAGGTCAGGCTACGAAGAGGCGCTGAACGCAAGGCAGAACTGCAGGAAACGGATGTCAACGGGTACATCGGAATGGCCCCGATAGCACATGAAAAGCGCCAGAACGTGGACAATGATGCGGTTGGCCAAAAAGGGCGTATGCGTTTTTTCCTGAATATATTCAGGAAAAAACGCATACGCCCTTTTTGGCCAACCAAGCAACCTGGGAGAGCAAATCAGCACTACAAAGAAATCTCTCGCCCCCCCCCCCGGGGCAAAAGGGCCAGGCGAAAAAAGTCTAAAAACCAGAAAGGCAGGACAGCCCACGGAGTCAAGGTAGCCTTGTTAAGCTGATGGGCGGGATGTCAATGGCCAACAGCCAATCTTCACAAGTGTATCCTCTTTCCCAAACCATGTAAAACACAGAACCACAGAGCAAAGGGCACTTCCACACATGGGCGTTGACCTTGGGAAAATGAAAAAATCAACCAGACACAGGGACCCCAAAGTTGAGGGCTGCTGTCTTGACAAGAACCTCCACTCCGGTACACGTTTCATATCCCAGGAAAGAGCCAAGTGGACAAAGACGAGTGGACAAGTGGACAAAGACAAGTGGACAAGTGGACAAGTGGTGCTACGTAGGTCCAATGGAGTGTCACTCAGCCATGAAATCCACGTCATGAGGCTGGTAGCAGCATCCTGAGTGGATTTAGGTACGATCATCCTCAGTGAAATAAGTCCCACAAAAAAAGAAACTTATGATATCACTTATCGAGGGAATGTAAAAATCGCTCCCCATGCACTGAATCCCCAAACAGAACAGAGTCACGCTTTTAGAAAACACACTTATGCCTGCTTCAGGGGAAAGGTGAGGTGGGGTGACGCATAAAACTCGAGTTTGAAATGAGCACAGATACCCTTCCGAAAACCGAATATGGAATGGACACGACCTACTCCTTGCTCAATCAACTGGACTCACCAGACCCTGTTCATCGCACAAGTATCTATCCGACTAGTAAGCATCTTAAAAGCTAAGTCTTGATATCTCTGTGTAAGTGCATCAAGTGTGTGTCAAGCGGCCTAAAACCAGCAGGGAAAATCAGCTCAGACCCATTCTGAGGATACATTTCCAACATAAAGAAGAAACAAGCAGGGCAAAACAGAGAGAAATTCTTCCAAAATGCGTTCAGGGACTGGCATGCAACCAGGATTGACCACATCTACAGCCCCAGCGGCAGAAGACATAAGGCTGGACACTCTTGGGGCTGAGACGATTGGTGAGGTTGGGAAAGCAAATGCAGACCCTTGAAAGGAATCCTGCGTGCTCCCCATTCCATGGGTCCCAACTCTCCAGGTTCAACGCAATCTTCCGACAGCGAAAGCACTCATTGGAAACCCAGCGGATGCTACACCGTGGGATCGGGAAAGCTTTCTGAAACTCACCTCAGTTTTCATCTCCTGGTGCTCGTGTTCTCCATTCAGGCCCCCTTACTAACAATCTCCCCACTTGGAGACTCGGCGCCTTTCCATGCCTCTTTCGTACCGTCTGCAATTTGTCCGCAGGATGAACTGCAAGAGGGGGAACCAATGAGAGACTCGCTGGAGGTGTTTGGTCGGGCACATGTCACTCTCATTTCCCATCACGAAGAAGAATTCACCAGCGGTTCAGCCTGCCACCCCGGATCGACAATAGGGCGTGAAGCCATCCAGCCGTGTTGCGTCCCACTCACAAAAAAGCGACTTGGGAAATGGAGCTCAGGGGCACTGCACTTCCCAAACCTGCAGAGTTCTAAACGATAACTATCGCCCCAAAATATATTGAGGTCAGGCTACGAAGAGGCGCTGAACGCAAGGCAGAACTGCAGGAAACGGATGTCAACGGGTACATCGGAATGGCCCCGATAGCACATGAAAAGCGCCAGAACGTGGACAATGATGCGGTTGGCCAAAAAGGGCGTATGCGTTTTTTCCTGAATATATTCAGGAAAAAACGCATACGCCCTTTTTGGCCAACCAAGCAACCTGGGAGAGCAAATCAGCACTACAAAGAAATCTCTCGCCCCCCCCCGGGGCAAAAGGGCCAGGCGAAAAATGTCTAAAAACCAGAAAGGCAGGACAGCCCACGGAGTCAAGGGAGCCTTGTTAAGCTGATGGGCGGGATGTCAATGGCCAACAGCCAATCTTCACAAGTGTATCCTCTTTCCCAAACCATGTAAAACACAGAACCACAGAGCATAGGGCACTTCCACACATGGGCGTTGACCTTGGGAAAATGAAAAAATCAACCAGACACAGGGACCCCAAAGTTGAGGGCTGCTGTCTTGACAAGAACCTCCACTCCGGTACACGTTTCATATCCCAGGAAAGAGCCAAGTGGACAAAGACGAGTGGACAAGTGGACAAAGACAAGTGGACAAGTGGACAAGTGGTGCTACGTAGGTCCAATGGAGTGTCACTCAGCCATGAAATCCACGTCATGAGGCTGGTAGCAGCATCCTGAGTGGATTTAGGTACGATCATCCTCAGTGAAATAAGTCCCACAAAAAAAGAAACTTATGATATCACTTATCGAGGGAATGTAAAAATCGCTCCCCATGCACTGAATCCCCAAACAGAACAGAGTCACGCTTTTAGAAAACACACTTATGCCTGCTTCAGGGGAAAGGTGAGGTGGGGTGACGCATAAAACTCGAGTTTGAAATGAGCACAGATACCCTTCCGAAAACCGAATATGGAATGGACACGACCTACTCCTTGCTCAATCAACTGGACTCACCAGACCCTGTTCATCGCACAAGTATCTATCCGACTAGTAAGCATCTTAAAAGCTAAGTCTTGATATCTCTGTGTAAGTGCATCAAGTGTGTGTCAAGCGGCCTAAAACCAGCAGGGAAAATCAGCTCAGACCCATTCTGAGGATACATTTCCAACATAAAGAAGAAACAAGCAGGGCAAAACAGAGAGAAATTCTTCCAAAATGCGTTCAGGGACTGGCATGCAACCAGGATTGACCACATCTACAGCCCCAGCGGCAGAAGACATAAGGCTGGACACTCTTGGGGCTGAGACGATTGGTGAGGTTGGGAAAGCAAATGCAGACCCTTGAAAGGAATCCTGCGTGCTCCCCATTCCATGGGTCCCAACTCTCCAGGTTCAACGCAATCTTCCGACAGCGAAAGCACTCATTGGAAACCCAGCGGATGCTACACCGTGGGATCGGGAAAGCTTTCTGAAACTCACCTCAGTTTTCATCTCCTGGTGCTCGTGTTCTCCATTCAGGCCCCCTTACTAACAATCTCCCCACTTGGAGACTCGGCGCCTTTCCATGCCTCTTTCGTACCGTCTGCAATTTGTCCGCAGGATGAACTGCAAGAGGGGGAACCAATGAGAGACTCGCTGGAGGTGTTTGGTCGGGCACATGTCACTCTCATTTCCCATCACGAAGAAGAATTCACCAGCGGTTCAGCCTGCCACCCCGGATCGACAATAGGGCGTGAAGCCATCCAGCCGTGTTGCGTCCCACTCACAAAAAAGCGACTTGGGAAATGGAGCTCAGGGGCACTGCACTTCCCAAACCTGCAGAGTTCTAAACGATAACTATCGCCCCAAAATATATTGAGGTCAGGCTACGAAGAGGCGCTGAACGCAAGGCAGAACTGCAGGAAACGGATGTCAACGGGTACATCGGAATGGCCCCGATAGCACATGAAAAGCGCCAGAACGTGGACAATGATGCGGTTGGCCAAAAAGGGCGTATGCGTTTTTTCCTGAATATATTCAGGAAAAAACGCATACGCCCTTTTTGGCCAACCAAGCAACCTGGGAGAGCAAATCAGCACTACAAAGAAATCTCTCGCCCCCCCCCGGGGCAAAAGGGCCAGGCGAAAAATGTCTAAAAACCAGAAAGGCAGGACAGCCCACGGAGTCAAGGGAGCCTTGTTAAGCTGATGGGCGGGATGTCAATGGCCAACAGCCAATCTTCACAAGTGTATCCTCTTTCCCAAACCATGTAAAACACAGAACCACAGAGCATAGGGCACTTCCACACATGGGCGTTGACCTTGGGAAAATGAAAAAATCAACCAGACACAGGGACCCCAAAGTTGAGGGCTGCTGTCTTGACAAGAACCTCCACTCCGGTACACGTTTCATATCCCAGGAAAGAGCCAAGTGGACAAAGACGAGTGGACAAGTGGACAAAGACAAGTGGACAAGTGGACAAGTGGTGCTACGTAGGTCCAATGGAGTGTCACTCAGCCATGAAATCCACGTCATGAGGCTGGTAGCAGCATCCTGAGTGGATTTAGGTACGATCATCCTCAGTGAAATAAGTCCCACAAAAAAAGAAACTTATGATATCACTTATCGAGGGAATGTAAAAATCGCTCCCCATGCACTGAATCCCCAAACAGAACAGAGTCACGCTTTTAGAAAACACACTTATGCCTGCTTCAGGGGAAAGGTGAGGTGGGGTGACGCATAAAACTCGAGTTTGAAATGAGCACAGATACCCTTCCGAAAACCGAATATGGAATGGACACGACCTACTCCTTGCTCAATCAACTGGACTCACCAGACCCTGTTCATCGCACAAGTATCTATCCGACTAGTAAGCATCTTAAAAGCTAAGTCTTGATATCTCTGTGTAAGTGCATCAAGTGTGTGTCAAGCGGCCTAAAACCAGCAGGGAAAATCAGCTCAGACCCATTCTGAGGATACATTTCCAACATAAAGAAGAAACAAGCAGGGCAAAACAGAGAGAAATTCTTCCAAAATGCGTTCAGGGACTGGCATGCAACCAGGATTGACCACATCTACAGCCCCAGCGGCAGAAGACATAAGGCTGGACACTCTTGGGGCTGAGACGATTGGTGAGGTTGGGAAAGCAAATGCAGACCCTTGAAAGGAATCCTGCGTGCTCCCCATTCCATGGGTCCCAACTCTCCAGGTTCAACGCAATCTTCCGACAGCGAAAGCACTCATTGGAAACCCAGCGGATGCTACACCGTGGGATCGGGAAAGCTTTCTGAAACTCACCTCAGTTTTCATCTCCTGGTGCTCGTGTTCTCCATTCAGGCCCCCTTACTAACAATCTCCCCACTTGGAGACTCGGCGCCTTTCCATGCCTCTTTCGTACCGTCTGCAATTTGTCCGCAGGATGAACTGCAAGAGGGGGAACCAATGAGAGACTCGCTGGAGGTGTTTGGTCGGGCACATGTCACTCTCATTTCCCATCACGAAGAAGAATTCACCAGCGGTTCAGCCTGCCACCCCGGATCGACAATAGGGCGTGAAGCCATCCAGCCGTGTTGCGTCCCACTCACAAAAAAGCGACTTGGGAAATGGAGCTCAGGGGCACTGCACTTCCCAAACCTGCAGAGTTCTAAACGATAACTATCGCCCCAAAATATATTGAGGTCAGGCTACGAAGAGGCGCTGAACGCAAGGCAGAACTGCAGGAAACGGATGTCAACGGGTACATCGGAATGGCCCCGATAGCACATGAAAAGCGCCAGAACGTGGACAATGATGCGGTTGGCCAAAAAGGGCGTATGCGTTTTTTCCTGAATATATTCAGGAAAAAACGCATACGCCCTTTTTGGCCAACCAAGCAACCTGGGAGAGCAAATCAGCACTACAAAGAAATCTCTCGCCCCCCCCCGGGGCAAAAGGGCCAGGCGAAAAAAGTCTAAAAACCAGAAAGGCAGGACAGCCCACGGAGTCAAGGGAGCCTTGTTAAGCTGATGGGCGGGATGTCAATGGCCAACAGCCAATCTTCACAAGTGTATCCTCTTTCCCAAACCATGTAAAACACAGAACCACAGAGCAAAGGGCACTTCCACACATGGGCGTTGACCTTGGGAAAATGAAAAAATCAACCAGACACAGGGACCCAAAGTTGAGGGCTGCTGTCTTGACAAGAACCTCCACTCCGGTACACGTTTCATATCCCAGGAAAGAGCCAAGTGGACAAAGACGAGTGGACAAGTGGACAAAGACAAGTGGACAAGTGGACAAGTGGTGCTACGTAGGTCCAATGGAGTGTCACTCAGCCATGAAATCCACGTCATGAGGCTGGTAGCAGCATCCTGAGTGGATTTAGGTACGATCATCCTCAGTGAAATAAGTCCCACAAAAAAAGAAACTTATGATATCACTTATCGAGGGAATGTAAAAATCGCTCCCCATGCACTGAATCCCCAAACAGAACAGAGTCACGCTTTTAGAAAACACACTTATGCCTGCTTCAGGGGAAAGGTGAGGTGGGGTGACGCATAAAACTCGAGTTTGAAATGAGCACAGATACCCTTCCGAAAACCGAATATGGAATGGACACGACCTACTCCTTGCTCAATCAACTGGACTCACCAGACCCTGTTCATCGCACAAGTATCTATCCGACTAGTAAGCATCTTCAAAGCTAAGTCTTGATATCTCTGTGTAAGTGCATCAAGTGTGTGTAAAGCGGCCTAAAACCAGCAGGGAAAATCAGCTCAGACCCATTCTGAGGATACATTTCCAACATAAAGAAGAAACAAGCAGGGCAAAACAGAGAGAAATTCTTCCAAAATGCGTTCAGGGACTGGCATGCAACCAGGATTGACCACATCTACAGCCCCAGCGGCAGAAGACATAAGGCTGGACACTCTTGGGGCTGAGACGATTGGTGAGGTTGGGAAAGCAAATGCAGACCCTTGAAAGGAATCCTGCGTGCTCCCCATTCCATGGGTCCCAACTCTCCAGGTTCAACGCAATCTTCCGACAGCGAAAGCACTCATTGGAAACCCAGCGGATGCTACACCGTGGGATCGGGAAAGCTTTCTGAAACTCACCTCAGTTTTCATCTCCTGGTGCTCGTGTTCTCCATTCAGGCCCCCTTACTAACAATCTCCCCACTTGGAGACTCGGCGCCTTTCCATGCCTCTTTCGTACCGTCTGCAATTTGTCCGCAGGATGAACTGCAAGAGGGGGAACCAATGAGAGACTCGCTGGAGGTGTTTGGTCGGGCACATGTCACTCTCATTTCCCATCACGAAGAAGAATTCACCAGCGGTTCAGCCTGCCACCCAGGATCGACAATAGGGCGTGAAGCCATCCAGCCGTGTTGCGTCCCACTCACAAAAAAGCGACTTGGGAAATGGAGCTCAGGGGCACTGCACTTCCCAAACCTGCAGAGTTCTAAACGATAACTATCGCCCCAAAATATATTGAGGTCAGGCTACGAAGAGGCGCTGAACGCAAGGCAGAACTGCAGGAAACGGATGTCAACGGGTACATCGGAATGGCCCCGATAGCACATGAAAAGCGCCAGAACGTGGACAATGATGCGGTTGGCCAAAAAGGGCGTATGCGTTTTTTCCTGAATATATTCAGGAAAAAACGCATACGCCCTTTTTGGCCAACCAAGCAACCTGGGAGAGCAAATCAGCACTACAAAGAAATCTCTCGCCCCCCCCGGGGCAAAAGGGCCAGGCGAAAAAAGTCTAAAAACCAGAAAGGCAGGACAGCCCACGGAGTCAAGGGAGCCTTGTTAAGCTGATGGGCGGGATGTCAATGGCCAACAGCCAATCTTCACAAGTGTATCCTCTTTCCCAAACCATGTAAAACACAGAACCACAGAGCAAAGGGCACTTCCACACATGGGCGTTGACCTTGGGAAAATGAAAAAATCAACCAGACACAGGGACCCAAAGTTGAGGGCTGCTGTCTTGACAAGAACCTCCACTCCGGTACACGTTTCATATCCCAGGAAAGAGCCAAGTGGACAAAGACGAGTGGACAAGTGGACAAAGACAAGTGGACAAGTGGACAAGTGGTGCTACGTAGGTCCAATGGAGTGTCACTCAGCCATGAAATCCACGTCATGAGGCTGGTAGCAGCATCCTGAGTGGATTTAGGTACGATCATCCTCAGTGAAATAAGTCCCACAAAAAAAGAAACTTATGATATCACTTATCGAGGGAATGTAAAAATCGCTCCCCATGCACTGAATCCCCAAACAGAACAGAGTCACGCTTTTAGAAAACACACTTATGCCTGCTTCAGGGGAAAGGTGAGGTGGGGTGACGCATAAAACTCGAGTTTGAAATGAGCACAGATACCCTTCCGAAAACCGAATATGGAATGGACACGACCTACTCCTTGCTCAATCAACTGGACTCACCAGACCCTCTTCATCGCACAAGTATCTATCCGACTAGTAAGCATCTTAAAAGCTAAGTCTTGATATCTCTGTGTAAGTGCATCAAGTGTGTGTAAAGCGGCCTAAAACCAGCAGGGAAAATCAGCTCAGACCCATTCTGAGGATACATTTCCAACATAAAGAAGAAACAAGCAGGGCAAAACAGAGAGAAATTCTTCCAAAATGCGTTCAGGGACTGGCATGCAACCAGGATTGACCACATCTACAGCCCCAGCGGCAGAAGACATAAGGCTGGACACTCTTGGGGCTGAGACGATTGGTGAGGTTGGGAAAGCAAATGCAGACCCTTGAAAGGAATCCTGCGTGCTCCCCATTCCATGGGTCCCAACTCTCCAGGTTCAACGCAATCTTCCGACAGCGAAAGCACTCATTGGAAACCCAGCGGATGCTACACCGTGGGATCGGGAAAGCTTTCTGAAACTCACCTCAGTTTTCATCTCCTGGTGCTCGTGTTCTCCATTCAGGCCCCCTTACTAACAATCTCCCCACTTGGAGACTCGGCGCCTTTCCATGCCTCTTTCGTACCGTCTGCAATTTGTCCGCAGGATGAACTGCAAGAGGGGGAACCAATGAGAGACTCGCTGGAGGTGTTTGGTCGGGCACATGTCACTCTCATTTCCCATCACGAAGAAGAATTCACCAGCGGTTCAGCCTGCCACCCCGGATCGACAATAGGGCGTGAAGCCATCCAGCCGTGTTGCGTCCCACTCACAAAAAAGCGACTTGGGAAATGGAGCTCAGGGGCACTGCACTTCCCAAACCTGCAGAGTTCTAAACGATAACTATCGCCCCAAAATATATTGAGGTCAGGCTACGAAGAGGCGCTGAACGCAAGGCAGAACTGCAGGAAACGGATGTCAACGGGTACATCGGAATGGCCCCGATAGCACATGAAAAGCGCCAGAACGTGGACAATGATGCGGTTGGCCAAAAAGGGCGTATGCGTTTTTTCCTGAATATATTCAGGAAAAAACGCATACGCCCTTTTTGGCCAACCAAGCAACCTGGGAGAGCAAATCAGCACTACAAAGAAATCTCTCGCCCCCCCCCGGGGCAAAAGGGCCAGGCGAAAAAAGTCTAAAAACCAGAAAGGCAGGACAGCCCACGGAGTCAAGGGAGCCTTGTTAAGCTGATGGGCGGGATGTCAATGGCCAACAGCCAATCTTCACAAGTGTATCCTCTTTCCCAAACCATGTAAAACACAGAACCACAGAGCAAAGGGCACTTCCACACATGGGCGTTGACCTTGGGAAAATGAAAAAATCAACCAGACACAGGGACCCAAAGTTGAGGGCTGCTGTCTTGACAAGAACCTCCACTCCGGTACACGTTTCATATCCCAGGAAAGAGCCAAGTGGACAAAGACGAGTGGACAAGTGGACAAAGACAAGTGGACAAGTGGACAAGTGGTGCTACGTAGGTCCAATGGAGTGTCACTCAGCCATGAAATCCACGTCATGAGGCTGGTAGCAGCATCCTGAGTGGATTTAGGTACGATCATCCTCAGTGAAATAAGTCCCACAAAAAAAGAAACTTATGATATCACTTATCGAGGGAATGTAAAAATCGCTCCCCATGCACTGAATCCCCAAACAGAACAGAGTCACGCTTTTAGAAAACACACTTATGCCTGCTTCAGGGGAAAGGTGAGGTGGGGTGACGCATAAAACTCGAGTTTGAAATGAGCACAGATACCCTTCCGAAAACCGAATATGGAATGGACACGACCTACTCCTTGCTCAATCAACTGGACTCACCAGACCCTGTTCATCGCACAAGTATCTATCCGACTAGTAAGCATCTTAAAAGCTAAGTCTTGATATCTCTGTGTAAGTGCATCAAGTGTGTGTCAAGCGGCCTAAAACCAGCAGGGAAAATCAGCTCAGACCCATTCTGAGGATACATTTCCAACATAAAGAAGAAACAAGCAGGGCAAAACAGAGAGAAATTCTTCCAAAATGCGTTCAGGGACTGGCATGCAACCAGGATTGACCACATCTACAGCCCCAGCGGCAGAAGACATAAGGCTGGACACTCTTGGGGCTGAGACGATTGGTGAGGTTGGGAAAGCAAATGCAGACCCTTGAAAGGAATCCTGCGTGCTCCCCATTCCATGGGTCCCAACTCTCCAGGTTCAACGCAATCTTCCGACAGCGAAAGCACTCATTGGAAACCCAGCGGATGCTACACCGTGGGATCGGGAAAGCTTTCTGAAACTCACCTCAGTTTTCATCTCCTGGTGCTCGTGTTCTCCATTCAGGCCCCCTTACTAACAATCTCCCCACTTGGAGACTCGGCGCCTTTCCATGCCTCTTTCGTACCGTCTGCAATTTGTCCGCAGGATGAACTGCAAGAGGGGGAACCAATGAGAGACTCGCTGGAGGTGTTTGGTCGGGCACATGTCACTCTCATTTCCCATCACGAAGAAGAATTCACCAGCGGTTCAGCCTGCCACCCAGGATCGACAATAGGGCGTGAAGCCATCCAGCCGTGTTGCGTCCCACTCACAAAAAAGCGACTTGGGAAATGGAGCTCAGGGGCACTGCACTTCCCAAACCTGCAGAGTTCTAAACGATAACTATCGCCCCAAAATATATTGAGGTCAGGCTACGAAGAGGCGCTGAACGCAAGGCAGAACTGCAGGAAACGGATGTCAACGGGTACATCGGAATGGCCCCGATAGCACATGAAAAGCGCCAGAACGTGGACAATGATGCGGTTGGCCAAAAAGGGCGTATGCGTTTTTTCCTGAATATATTCAGGAAAAAACGCATACGCCCTTTTTGGCCAACCAAGCAACCTGGGAGAGCAAATCAGCACTACAAAGAAATCTCTCGCCCCCCCCGGGGCAAAAGGGCCAGGCGAAAAAAGTCTAAAAACCAGAAAGGCAGGACAGCCCACGGAGTCAAGGGAGCCTTGTTAAGCTGATGGGCGGGATGTCAATGGCCAACAGCCAATCTTCACAAGTGTATCCTCTTTCCCAAACCATGTAAAACACAGAACCACAGAGCAAAGGGCACTTCCACACATGGGCGTTGACCTTGGGAAAATGAAAAAATCAACCAGACACAGGGACCCAAAGTTGAGGGCTGCTGTCTTGACAAGAACCTCCACTCCGGTACACGTTTCATATCCCAGGAAAGAGCCAAGTGGACAAAGACGAGTGGACAAGTGGACAAAGACAAGTGGACAAGTGGACAAGTGGTGCTACGTAGGTCCAATGGAGTGTCACTCAGCCATGAAATCCACGTCATGAGGCTGGTAGCAGCATCCTGAGTGGATTTAGGTACGATCATCCTCAGTGAAATAAGTCCCACAAAAAAAGAAACTTATGATATCACTTATCGAGGGAATGTAAAAATCGCTCCCCATGCACTGAATCCCCAAACAGAACAGAGTCACGCTTTTAGAAAACACACTTATGCCTGCTTCAGGGGAAAGGTGAGGTGGGGTGACGCATAAAACTCGAGTTTGAAATGAGCACAGATACCCTTCCGAAAACCGAATATGGAATGGACACGACCTACTCCTTGCTCAATCAACTGGACTCACCAGACCCTCTTCATCGCACAAGTATCTATCCGACTAGTAAGCATCTTAAAAGCTAAGTCTTGATATCTCTGTGTAAGTGCATCAAGTGTGTGTAAAGCGGCCTAAAACCAGCAGGGAAAATCAGCTCAGACCCATTCTGAGGATACATTTCCAACATAAAGAAGAAACAAGCAGGGCAAAACAGAGAGAAATTCTTCCAAAATGCGTTCAGGGACTGGCATGCAACCAGGATTGACCACATCTACAGCCCCAGCGGCAGAAGACATAAGGCTGGACACTCTTGGGGCTGAGACGATTGGTGAGGTTGGGAAAGCAAATGCAGACCCTTGAAAGGAATCCTGCGTGCTCCCCATTCCATGGGTCCCAACTCTCCAGGTTCAACGCAATCTTCCGACAGCGAAAGCACTCATTGGAAACCCAGCGGATGCTACACCGTGGGATCGGGAAAGCTTTCTGAAACTCACCTCAGTTTTCATCTCCTGGTGCTCGTGTTCTCCATTCAGGCCCCCTTACTAACAATCTCCCCACTTGGAGACTCGGCGCCTTTCCATGCCTCTTTCGTACCGTCTGCAATTTGTCCGCAGGATGAACTGCAAGAGGGGGAACCAATGAGAGACTCGCTGGAGGTGTTTGGTCGGGCACATGTCACTCTCATTTCCCATCACGAAGAAGAATTCACCAGCGGTTCAGCCTGCCACCCCGGATCGACAATAGGGCGTGAAGCCATCCAGCCGTGTTGCGTCCCACTCACAAAAAAGCGACTTGGGAAATGGAGCTCAGGGGCACTGCACTTCCCAAACCTGCAGAGTTCTAAACGATAACTATCGCCCCAAAATATATTGAGGTCAGGCTACGAAGAGGCGCTGAACGCAAGGCAGAACTGCAGGAAACGGATGTCAACGGGTACATCGGAATGGCCCCGATAGCACATGAAAAGCGCCAGAACGTGGACAATGATGCGGTTGGCCAAAAAGGGCGTATGCGTTTTTTCCTGAATATATTCAGGAAAAAACGCATACGCCCTTTTTGGCCAACCAAGCAACCTGGGAGAGCAAATCAGCACTACAAAGAAATCTCTCGCCCCCCCCCGGGGCAAAAGGGCCAGGCGAAAAAAGTCTAAAAACCAGAAAGGCAGGACAGCCCACGGAGTCAAGGGAGCCTTGTTAAGCTGATGGGCGGGATGTCAATGGCCAACAGCCAATCTTCACAAGTGTATCCTCTTTCCCAAACCATGTAAAACACAGAACCACAGAGCAAAGGGCACTTCCACACATGGGCGTTGACCTTGGGAAAATGAAAAAATCAACCAGACACAGGGACCCAAAGTTGAGGGCTGCTGTCTTGACAAGAACCTCCACTCCGGTACACGTTTCATATCCCAGGAAAGAGCCAAGTGGACAAAGACGAGTGGACAAGTGGACAAAGACAAGTGGACAAGTGGACAAGTGGTGCTACGTAGGTCCAATGGAGTGTCACTCAGCCATGAAATCCACGTCATGAGGCTGGTAGCAGCATCCTGAGTGGATTTAGGTACGATCATCCTCAGTGAAATAAGTCCCACAAAAAAAGAAACTTATGATATCACTTATCGAGGGAATGTAAAAATCGCTCCCCATGCACTGAATCCCCAAACAGAACAGAGTCACGCTTTTAGAAAACACACTTATGCCTGCTTCAGGGGAAAGGTGAGGTGGGGTGACGCATAAAACTCGAGTTTGAAATGAGCACAGATACCCTTCCGAAAACCGAATATGGAATGGACACGACCTACTCCTTGCTCAATCAACTGGACTCACCAGACCCTGTTCATCGCACAAGTATCTATCCGACTAGTAAGCATCTTAAAAGCTAAGTCTTGATATCTCTGTGTAAGTGCATCAAGTGTGTGTCAAGCGGCCTAAAACCAGCAGGGAAAATCAGCTCAGACCCATTCTGAGGATACATTTCCAACATAAAGAAGAAACAAGCAGGGCAAAACAGAGAGAAATTCTTCCAAAATGCGTTCAGGGACTGGCATGCAACCAGGATTGACCACATCTACAGCCCCAGCGGCAGAAGACATAAGGCTGGACACTCTTGGGGCTGAGACGATTGGTGAGGTTGGGAAAGCAAATGCAGACCCTTGAAAGGAATCCTGCGTGCTCCCCATTCCATGGGTCCCAACTCTCCAGGTTCAACGCAATCTTCCGACAGCGAAAGCACTCATTGGAAACCCAGCGGATGCTACACCGTGGGATCGGGAAAGCTTTCTGAAACTCACCTCAGTTTTCATCTCCTGGTGCTCGTGTTCTCCATTCAGGCCCCCTTACTAACAATCTCCCCACTTGGAGACTCGGCGCCTTTCCATGCCTCTTTCGTACCGTCTGCAATTTGTCCGCAGGATGAACTGCAAGAGGGGGAACCAATGAGAGACTCGCTGGAGGTGTTTGGTCGGGCACATGTCACTCTCATTTCCCATCACGAAGAAGAATTCACCAGCGGTTCAGCCTGCCACCCCGGATCGACAATAGGGCGTGAAGCCATCCAGCCGTGTTGCGTCCCACTCACAAAAAAGCGACTTGGGAAATGGAGCTCAGGGGCACTGCACTTCCCAAACCTGCAGAGTTCTAAACGATAACTATCGCCCCAAAATATATTGAGGTCAGGCTACGAAGAGGCGCTGAACGCAAGGCAGAACTGCAGGAAACGGATGTCAACGGGTACATCGGAATGGCCCCGATAGCACATGAAAAGCGCCAGAACGTGGACAATGATGCGGTTGGCCAAAAAGGGCGTATGCGTTTTTTCCTGAATATATTCAGGAAAAAACGCATACGCCCTTTTTGGCCAACCAAGCAACCTGGGAGAGCAAATCAGCACTACAAAGAAATCTCTCGCCCCCCCCCGGGGCAAAAGGGCCAGGCGAAAAAAGTCTAAAAACCAGAAAGGCAGGACAGCCCACGGAGTCAAGGGAGCCTTGTTAAGCTGATGGGCGGGATGTCAATGGCCAACAGCCAATCTTCACAAGTGTATCCTCTTTCCCAAACCATGGAAAACACAGAACCACAGAGCAAAGGGCACTTCCACACATGGGCGTTGACCTTGGGAAAATGAAAAAATCAACCAGACACAGGGACCCAAAGTTGAGGGCTGCTGTCTTGACAAGAACCTCCACTCCGGTACACGTTTCATATCCCAGGAAAGAGCCAAGTGGACAAAGACGAGTGGACAAGTGGACAAAGACAAGTGGACAAGTGGACAAGTGGTGCTACGTAGGTCCAATGGAGTGTCACTCAGCCATGAAATCCACGTCATGAGGCTGGTAGCAGCATCCTGAGTGGATTTAGGTACGATCATCCTCAGTGAAATAAGTCCCACAAAAAAAGAAACTTATGATATCACTTATCGAGGGAATGTAAAAATCGCTCCCCATGCACTGAATCCCCAAACAGAACAGAGTCACGCTTTTAGAAAACACACTTATGCCTGCTTCAGGGGAAAGGTGAGGTGGGGTGACGCATAAAACTCGAGTTTGAAATGAGCACAGATACCCTTCCGAAAACCGAATATGGAATGGACACGACCTACTCCTTGCTCAATCAACTGGACTCACCAGACCCTGTTCATCGCACAAGTATCTATCCGACTAGTAAGCATCTTAAAAGCTAAGTCTTGATATCTCTGTGTAAGTGCATCAAGTGTGTGTCAAGCGGCCTAAAACCAGCAGGGAAAATCAGCTCAGACCCATTCTGAGGATACATTTCCAACATAAAGAAGAAACAAGCAGGGCAAAACAGAGAGAAATTCTTCCAAAATGCGTTCAGGGACTGGCATGCAACCAGGATTGACCACATCTACAGCCCCAGCGGCAGAAGACATAAGGCTGGACACTCTTGGGGCTGAGACGATTGGTGAGGTTGGGAAAGCAAATGCAGACCCTTGAAAGGAATCCTGCGTGCTCCCCATTCCATGGGTCCCAACTCTCCAGGTTCAACGCAATCTTCCGACAGCGAAAGCACTCATTGGAAACCCAGCGGATGCTACACCGTGGGATCGGGAAAGCTTTCTGAAACTCACCTCAGTTTTCATCTCCTGGTGCTCGTGTTCTCCATTCAGGCCCCCTTACTAACAATCTCCCCACTTGGAGACTCGGCGCCTTTCCATGCCTCTTTCGTACCGTCTGCAATTTGTCCGCAGGATGAACTGCAAGAGGGGGAACCAATGAGAGACTCGCTGGAGGTGTTTGGTCGGGCACATGTCACTCTCATTTCCCATCACGAAGAAGAATTCACCAGCGGTTCAGCCTGCCACCCCGGATCGACAATAGGGCGTGAAGCCATCCAGCCGTGTTGCGTCCCACTCACAAAAAAGCGACTTGGGAAATGGAGCTCAGGGGCACTGCACTTCCCAAACCTGCAGAGTTCTAAACGATAACTATCGCCCCAAAATATATTGAGGTCAGGCTACGAAGAGGCGCTGAACGCAAGGCAGAACTGCAGGAAACGGATGTCAACGGGTACATCGGAATGGCCCCGATAGCACATGAAAAGCGCCAGAACGTGGACAATGATGCGGTTGGCCAAAAAGGGCGTATGCGTTTTTTCCTGAATATATTCAGGAAAAAACGCATACGCCCTTTTTGGCCAACCAAGCAACCTGGGAGAGCAAATCAGCACTACAAAGAAATCTCTCGCCCCCCCCCGGGGCAAAAGGGCCAGGCGAAAAAAGTCTAAAAACCAGAAAGGCAGGACAGCCCACGGAGTCAAGGGAGCCTTGTTAAGCTGATGGGCGGGATGTCAATGGCCAACAGCCAATCTTCACAAGTGTATCCTCTTTCCCAAACCATGTAAAACACAGAACCACAGAGCAAAGGGCACTTCCACACATGGGCGTTGACCTTGGGAAAATGAAAAAATCAACCAGACACAGGGACCCAAAGTTGAGGGCTGCTGTCTTGACAAGAACCTCCACTCCGGTACACGTTTCATATCCCAGGAAAGAGCCAAGTGGACAAAGACGAGTGGACAAGTGGACAAAGACAAGTGGACAAGTGGACAAGTGGTGCTACGTAGGTCCAATGGAGTGTCACTCAGCCATGAAATCCACGTCATGAGGCTGGTAGCAGCATCCTGAGTGGATTTAGGTACGATCATCCTCAGTGAAATAAGTCCCACAAAAAAAGAAACTTATGATATCACTTATCGAGGGAATGTAAAAATCGCTCCCCATGCACTGAATCCCCAAACAGAACAGAGTCACGCTTTTAGAAAACACACTTATGCCTGCTTCAGGGGAAAGGTGAGGTGGGGTGACGCATAAAACTCGAGTTTGAAATGAGCACAGATACCCTTCCGAAAACCGAATATGGAATGGACACGACCTACTCCTTGCTCAATCAACTGGACTCACCAGACCCTGTTCATCGCACAAGTATCTATCCGACTAGTAAGCATCTTAAAAGCTAAGTCTTGATATCTCTGTGTAAGTGCATCAAGTGTGTGTCAAGCGGCCTAAAACCAGCAGGGAAAATCAGCTCAGACCCATTCTGAGGATACATTTCCAACATAAAGAAGAAACAAGCAGGGCAAAACAGAGAGAAATTCTTCCAAAATGCGTTCAGGGACTGGCATGCAACCAGGATTGACCACATCTACAGCCCCAGCGGCAGAAGACATAAGGCTGGACACTCTTGGGGCTGAGACGATTGGTGAGGTTGGGAAAGCAAATGCAGACCCTTGAAAGGAATCCTGCGTGCTCCCCATTCCATGGGTCCCAACTCTCCAGGTTCAACGCAATCTTCCGACAGCGAAAGCACTCATTGGAAACCCAGCGGATGCTACACCGTGGGATCGGGAAAGCTTTCTGAAACTCACCTCAGTTTTCATCTCCTGGTGCTCGTGTTCTCCATTCAGGCCCCCTTACTAACAATCTCCCCACTTGGAGACTCGGCGCCTTTCCATGCCTCTTTCGTACCGTCTGCAATTTGTCCGCAGGATGAACTGCAAGAGGGGGAACCAATGAGAGACTCGCTGGAGGTGTTTGGTCGGGCACATGTCACTCTCATTTCCCATCACGAAGAAGAATTCACCAGCGGTTCAGCCTGCCACCCCGGATCGACAATAGGGCGTGAAGCCATCCAGCCGTGTTGCGTCCCACTCACAAAAAAGCGACTTGGGAAATGGAGCTCAGGGGCACTGCACTTCCCAAACCTGCAGAGTTCTAAACGATAACTATCGCCCCAAAATATATTGAGGTCAGGCTACGAAGAGGCGCTGAACGCAAGGCAGAACTGCAGGAAACGGATGTCAACGGGTACATCGGAATGGCCCCGATAGCACATGAAAAGCGCCAGAACGTGGACAATGATGCGGTTGGCCAAAAAGGGCGTATGCGTTTTTTCCTGAATATATTCAGGAAAAAACGCATACGCCCTTTTTGGCCAACCAAGCAACCTGGGAGAGCAAATCAGCACTACAAAGAAATCTCTCGCCCCCCCCCGGGGCAAAAGGGCCAGGCGAAAAAAGTCTAAAAACCAGAAAGGCAGGACAGCCCACGGAGTCAAGGGAGCCTTGTTAAGCTGATGGGCGGGATGTCAATGGCCAACAGCCAATCTTCACAAGTGTATCCTCTTTCCCAAACCATGTAAAACACAGAACCACAGAGCAAAGGGCACTTCCACACATGGGCGTTGACCTTGGGAAAATGAAAAAATCAACCAGACACAGGGACCCAAAGTTGAGGGCTGCTGTCTTGACAAGAACCTCCACTCCGGTACACGTTTCATATCCCAGGAAAGAGCCAAGTGGACAAAGACGAGTGGACAAGTGGACAAAGACAAGTGGACAAGTGGACAAGTGGTGCTACGTAGGTCCAATGGAGTGTCACTCAGCCATGAAATCCACGTCATGAGGCTGGTAGCAGCATCCTGAGTGGATTTAGGTACGATCATCCTCAGTGAAATAAGTCCCACAAAAAAAGAAACTTATGATATCACTTATCGAGGGAATGTAAAAATCGCTCCCCATGCACTGAATCCCCAAACAGAACAGAGTCACGCTTTTAGAAAACACACTTATGCCTGCTTCAGGGGAAAGGTGAGGTGGGGTGACGCATAAAACTCGAGTTTGAAATGAGCACAGATACCCTTCCGAAAACCGAATATGGAATGGACACGACCTACTCCTTGCTCAATCAACTGGACTCACCAGACCCTGTTCATCGCACAAGTATCTATCCGACTAGTAAGCATCTTAAAAGCTAAGTCTTGATATCTCTGTGTAAGTGCATCAAGTGTGTGTAAAGCGGCCTAAAACCAGCAGGGAAAATCAGCTCAGACCCATTCTGAGGATACATTTCCAACATAAAGAAGAAACAAGCAGGGCAAAACAGAGAGAAATTCTTCCAAAATGCGTTCAGGGACTGGCATGCAACCAGGATTGACCACATCTACAGCCCCAGCGGCAGAAGACATAAGGCTGGACACTCTTGGGGCTGAGACGATTGGTGAGGTTGGGAAAGCAAATGCAGACCCTTGAAAGGAATCCTGCGTGCTCCCCATTCCATGGGTCCCAACTCTCCAGGTTCAACGCAATCTTCCGACAGCGAAAGCACTCATTGGAAACCCAGCGGATGCTACACCGTGGGATCGGGAAAGCTTTCTGAAACTCACCTCAGTTTTCATCTCCTGGTGCTCGTGTTCTCCATTCAGGCCCCCTTACTAACAATCTCCCCACTTGGAGACTCGGCGCCTTTCCATGCCTCTTTCGTACCGTCTGCAATTTGTCCGCAGGATGAACTGCAAGAGGGGGAACCAATGAGAGACTCGCTGGAGGTGTTTGGTCGGGCACATGTCACTCTCATTTCCCATCACGAAGAAGAATTCACCAGCGGTTCAGCCTGCCACCCCGGATCGACAATAGGGCGTGAAGCCATCCAGCCGTGTTGCGTCCCACTCACAAAAAAGCGACTTGGGAAATGGAGCTCAGGGGCACTGCACTTCCCAAACCTGCAGAGTTCTAAACGATAACTATCGCCCCAAAATATATTGAGGTCAGGCTACGAAGAGGCGCTGAACGCAAGGCAGAACTGCAGGAAACGGATGTCAACGGGTACATCGGAATGGCCCCGATAGCACATGAAAAGCGCCAGAACGTGGACAATGATGCGGTTGGCCAAAAAGGGCGTATGCGTTTTTTCCTGAATATATTCAGGAAAAAACGCATACGCCCTTTTTGGCCAACCAAGCAACCTGGGAGAGCAAATCAGCACTACAAAGAAATCTCTCGCCCCCCCCCGGGGCAAAAGGGCCAGGCGAAAAAAGTCTAAAAACCAGAAAGGCAGGACAGCCCACGGAGTCAAGGGAGCCTTGTTAAGCTGATGGGCGGGATGTCAATGGCCAACAGCCAATCTTCACAAGTGTATCCTCTTTCCCAAACCATGTAAAACACAGAACCACAGAGCAAAGGGCACTTCCACACATGGGCGTTGACCTTGGGAAAATGAAAAAATCAACCAGACACAGGGACCCAAAGTTGAGGGCTGCTGTCTTGACAAGAACCTCCACTCCGGTACACGTTTCATATCCCAGGAAAGAGCCAAGTGGACAAAGACGAGTGGACAAGTGGACAAAGACAAGTGGACAAGTGGACAAGTGGTGCTACGTAGGTCCAATGGAGTGTCACTCAGCCATGAAATCCACGTCATGAGGCTGGTAGCAGCATCCTGAGTGGATTTAGGTACGATCATCCTCAGTGAAATAAGTCCCACAAAAAAAGAAACTTATGATATCACTTATCGAGGGAATGTAAAAATCGCTCCCCATGCACTGAATCCCCAAACAGAACAGAGTCACGCTTTTAGAAAACACACTTATGCCTGCTTCAGGGGAAAGCTGAGGTGGGGTGACGCATAAAACTCGAGTTTGAAATGAGCACAGATACCCTTCCGAAAACCGAATATGGAATGGACACGACCTACTCCTTGCTCAATCAACTGGACTCACCAGACCCTGTTCATCGCACAAGTATCTATCCGACTAGTAAGCATCTTAAAAGCTAAGTCTTGATATCTCTGTGTAAGTGCATCAAGTGTGTGTCAAGCGGCCTAAAACCAGCAGGGAAAATCAGCTCAGACCCATTCTGAGGATACATTTCCAACATAAAGAAGAAACAAGCAGGGCAAAACAGAGAGAAATTCTTCCAAAATGCGTTCAGGGACTGGCATGCAACCAGGATTGACCACATCTACAGCCCCAGCGGCAGAAGACATAAGGCTGGACACTCTTGGGGCTGAGACGATTGGTGAGGTTGGGAAAGCAAATGCAGACCCTTGAAAGGAATCCTGCGTGCTCCCCATTCCATGGGTCCCAACTCTCCAGGTTCAACGCAATCTTCCGACAGCGAAAGCACTCATTGGAAACCCAGCGGATGCTACACCGTGGGATCGGGAAAGCTTTCTGAAACTCACCTCAGTTTTCATCTCCTGGTGCTCGTGTTCTCCATTCAGGCCCCCTTACTAACAATCTCCCCACTTGGAGACTCGGCGCCTTTCCATGCCTCTTTCGTACCGTCTGCAATTTGTCCGCAGGATGAACTGCAAGAGGGGGAACCAATGAGAGACTCGCTGGAGGTGTTTGGTCGGGCACATGTCACTCTCATTTCCCATCACGAAGAAGAATTCACCAGCGGTTCAGCCTGCCACCCCGGATCGACAATAGGGCGTGAAGCCATCCAGCCGTGTTGCGTCCCACTCACAAAAAAGCGACTTGGGAAATGGAGCTCAGGGGCACTGCACTTCCCAAACCTGCAGAGTTCTAAACGATAACTATCGCCCCAAAATATATTGAGGTCAGGCTACGAAGAGGCGCTGAACGCAAGGCAGAACTGCAGGAAACGGATGTCAACGGGTACATCGGAATGGCCCCGATAGCACATGAAAAGCGCCAGAACGTGGACAATGATGCGGTTGGCCAAAAAGGGCGTATGCGTTTTTTCCTGAATATATTCAGGAAAAAACGCATACGCCCTTTTTGGCCAACCAAGCAACCTGGGAGAGCAAATCAGCACTACAAAGAAATCTCTCGCCCCCCCCCGGGGCAAAAGGGCCAGGCGAAAAAAGTCTAAAAACCAGAAAGGCAGGACAGCCCACGGAGTCAAGGGAGCCTTGTTAAGCTGATGGGCGGGATGTCAATGGCCAACAGCCAATCTTCACAAGTGTATCCTCTTTCCCAAACCATGTAAAACACAGAACCACAGAGCAAAGGGCACTTCCACACATGGGCGTTGACCTTGGGAAAATGAAAAAATCAACCAGACACAGGGACCCAAAGTTGAGGGCTGCTGTCTTGACAAGAACCTCCACTCCGGTACACGTTTCATATCCCAGGAAAGAGCCAAGTGGACAAAGACGAGTGGACAAGTGGACAAAGACAAGTGGACAAGTGGACAAGTGGTGCTACGTAGGTCCAATGGAGTGTCACTCAGCCATGAAATCCACGTCATGAGGCTGGTAGCAGCATCCTGAGTGGATTTAGGTACGATCATCCTCAGTGAAATAAGTCCCACAAAAAAAGAAACTTATGATATCACTTATCGAGGGAATGTAAAAATCGCTCCCCATGCACTGAATCCCCAAACAGAACAGAGTCACGCTTTTAGAAAACACACTTATGCCTGCTTCAGGGGAAAGGTGAGGTGGGGTGACGCATAAAACTCGAGTTTGAAATGAGCACAGATACCCTTCCGAAAACCGAATATGGAATGGACACGACCTACTCCTTGCTCAATCAACTGGACTCACCAGACCCTGTTCATCGCACAAGTATCTATCCGACTAGTAAGCATCTTAAAAGCTAAGTCTTGATATCTCTGTGTAAGTGCATCAAGTGTGTGTAAAGCGGCCTAAAACCAGCAGGGAAAATCAGCTCAGACCCATTCTGAGGATACATTTCCAACATAAAGAAGAAACAAGCAGGGCAAAACAGAGAGAAATTCTTCCAAAATGCGTTCAGGGACTGGCATGCAACCAGGATTGACCACATCTACAGCCCCAGCGGCAGAAGACATAAGGCTGGACACTCTTGGGGCTGAGACGATTCGTGAGGTTGGGAAAGCAAATGCAGACCCTTGAAAGGAATCCTGCGTGCTCCCCATTCCATGGGTCCCAACTCTCCAGGTTCAACGCAATCTTCCGACAGCGAAAGCACTCATTGGAAACCCAGCGGATGCTACACCGTGGGATCGGGAAAGCTTTCTGAAACTCACCTCAGTTTTCATCTCCTGGTGCTCGTGTTCTCCATTCAGGCCCCCTTACTAACAATCTCCCCACTTGGAGACTCGGCGCCTTTCCATGCCTCTTTCGTACCGTCTGCAATTTGTCCGCAGGATGAACTGCAAGAGGGGGAACCAATGAGAGACTCGCTGGAGGTGTTTGGTCGGGCACATGTCACTCTCATTTCCCATCACGAAGAAGAATTCACCAGCGGTTCAGCCTGCCACCCCGGATCGACAATAGGGCGTGAAGCCATCCAGCCGTGTTGCGTCCCACTCACAAAAAAGCGACTTGGGAAATGGAGCTCAGGGGCACTGCACTTCCCAAACCTGCAGAGTTCTAAACGATAACTATCGCCCCAAAATATATTGAGGTCAGGCTACGAAGAGGCGCTGAACGCAAGGCAGAACTGCAGGAAACGGATGTCAACGGGTACATCGGAATGGCCCCGATAGCACATGAAAAGCGCCAGAACGTGGACAATGATGCGGTTGGCCAAAAAGGGTGTATGCGTTTTTTCCTGAATATATTCAGGAAAAAACGCATACGCCCTTTTTGGCCAACCAAGCAACCTGGGAGAGCAAATCAGCACTACAAAGAAATCTCTCGCCCCCCCCCCCCCCCCGGGGCAAAAGGGCCAGGCGAAAAAAGTCTAAAAACCAGAAAGGCAGGACAGCCCACGGAGTCAAGGGAGCCTTGTTAAGCTGATGGGCGGGATGTCAATGGCCAACAGCCAATCTTCACAAGTGTATCCTCTTTCCCAAACCATGTAAAACACAGAACCACAGAGCATAGGGCACTTCCACACATGGGCGTTGACCTTGGGAAAATGAAAAAATCAACCAGACACAGGGACCCCAAAGTTGAGGGCTGCTGTCTTGACAAGAACCTCCACTCCGGTACACGTTTCATATCCCAGGAAAGAGCCAAGTGGACAAAGACGAGTGGACAAGTGGACAAAGACAAGTGGACAAGTGGACAAGTGGTGCTACGTAGGTCCAATGGAGTGTCACTCAGCCATGAAATCCACGTCATGAGGCTGGTAGCAGCATCCTGAGTGGATTTAGGTACGATCATCCTCAGTGAAATAAGTCCCACAAAAAAAGAAACTTATGATATCACTTATCGAGGGAATGTAAAAATGGCTCCCCATGCACTGAATCCCCAAACAGAACAGAGTCACGCTTTTAGAAAACACACTTATGCCTGCTTCAGGGGAAAGGTGAGGTGGGGTGACGCATAAAACTCGAGTTTGAAATGAGCACAGATACCCTTCCGAAAACCGAATATGGAATGGACACGACCTACTCCTTGCTCAATCAACTGGACTCACCAGACCCTGTTCATCGCACAAGTATCTATCCGACTAGTAAGCATCTTAAAAGCTAAGTCTTGATATCTCTGTGTAAGTGCATCAAGTGTGTGTAAAGCGGCCTAAAACCAGCAGGGAAAATCAGCTCAGACCCATTCTGAGGATACATTTCCAACATAAAGAAGAAACAAGCAGGGCAAAACAGAGAGAAATTCTTCCAAAATGCGTTCAGGGACTGGCATGCAACCAGGATTGACCACATCTACAGCCCCAGCGGCAGAAGACATAAGGCTGGACACTCTTGGGGCTGAGACGATTGGTGAGGTTGGGAAAGCAAATGCAGACCCTTGAAAGGAATCCTGCGTGCTCCCCATTCCATGGGTCCCAACTCTCCAGGTTCAACGCAATCTTCCGACAGCGAAAGCACTCATTGGAAACCCAGCGGATGCTACACCGTGGGATCGGGAAAGCTTTCTGAAACTCACCTCAGTTTTCATCTCCTGGTGCTCGTGTTCTCCATTCAGGCCCCCTTACTAACAATCTCCCCACTTGGAGACTCGGCGCCTTTCCATGCCTCTTTCGTACCGTCTGCAATTTGTCCGCAGGATGAACTGCAAGAGGGGGAACCAATGAGAGACTCGCTGGAGGTGTTTGGTCGGGCACATGTCACTCTCATTTCCCATCACGAAGAAGAATTCACCAGCGGTTCAGCCTGCCACCCCGGATCGACAATAGGGCGTGAAGCCATCCAGCCGTGTTGCGTCCCACTCACAAAAAAGCGACTTGGGAAATGGAGCTCAGGGGCACTGCACTTCCCAAACCTGCAGAGTTCTAAACGATAACTATCGCCCCAAAATATATTGAGGTCAGGCTACGAAGAGGCGCTGAACGCAAGGCAGAACTGCAGGAAACGGATGTCAACGGGTACATCGGAATGGCCCCGATAGCACATGAAAAGCGCCAGAACGTGGACAATGATGCGGTTGGCCAAAAAGGGCGTATGCGTTTTTTCCTGAATATATTCAGGAAAAAACGCATACGCCCTTTTTGGCCAACCAAGCAACCTGGGAGAGCAAATCAGCACTACAAAGAAATCTCTCGCCCCCCCCCGGGGCAAAAGGGCCAGGCGAAAAAAGTCTAAAAACCAGAAAGGCAGGACAGCCCACGGAGTCAAGGGAGCCTTGTTAAGCTGATGGGCGGGATGTCAATGGCCAACAGCCAATCTTCACAAGTGTATCCTCTTTCCCAAACCATGTAAAACACAGAACCACAGAGCATAGGGCACTTCCACACATGGGCGTTGACCTTGGGAAAATCAAAAAATCAACCAGACACAGGGACCCCAAAGTTGAGGGCTGCTGTCTTGACAAGAACCTCCACTCCGGTACACGTTTCATATCCCAGGAAAGAGCCAAGTGGACAAAGACGAGTGGACAAGTGGACAAAGACAAGTGGACAAGTGGACAAGTGGTGCTACGTAGGTCCAATGGAGTGTCACTCAGCCATGAAATCCACGTCATGAGGCTGGTAGCAGCATCCTGAGTGGATTTAGGTACGATCATCCTCAGTGAAATAAGTCCCACAAAAAAAGAAACTTATGATATCACTTATCGAGGGAATGTAAAAATCGCTCCCCATGCACTGAATCCCCAAACAGAACAGAGTCACGCTTTTAGAAAACACACTTATGCCTGCTTCAGGGGAAAGGTGAGGTGGGGTGACGCATAAAACTCGAGTTTGAAATGAGCACAGATACCCTTCCGAAAACCGAATATGGAATGGACACGACCTACTCCTTGCTCAATCAACTGGACTCACCAGACCCTGTTCATCGCACAAGTATCTATCCGACTAGTAAGCATCTTAAAAGCTAAGTCTTGATATCTCTGTGTAAGTGCATCAAGTGTGTGTAAAGCGGCCTAAAACCAGCAGGGAAAATCAGCTCAGACCCATTCTGAGGATACATTTCCAACATAAAGAAGAAACAAGCAGGGCAAAACAGAGAGAAATTCTTCCAAAATGCGTTCAGGGACTGGCATGCAACCAGGATTGACCACATCTACAGCCCCAGCGGCAGAAGACATAAGGCTGGACACTCTTGGGGCTGAGACGATTGGTGAGGTTGGGAAAGCAAATGCAGACCCTTGAAAGGAATCCTGCGTGCTCCCCATTCCATGGGTCCCAACTCTCCAGGTTCAACGCAATCTTCCGACAGCGAAAGCACTCATTGGAAACCCAGCGGTTGCTACACCGAGGGATCGGGAAAGCTTTCTGAAACTCACCTCAGTTTTCATCTCCTGGTGCTCGTGTTCTCCATTCAGGCCCCCTTACTAACAATCTCCCCACTTGGAGACTCGGCGCCTTTCCATGCCTCTTTCGTACCGTCTGCAATTTGTCCGCAGGATGAACTGCAAGAGGGGGAACCAATGAGAGACTCGCTGGAGGTGTTTGGTCGGGCACATGTCACTCTCATTTCCCATCACGAAGAAGAATTCACCAGCGGTTCAGCCTGCCACCCCGGATCGACAATAGGGCGTGAAGCCATCCAGCCGTGTTGCGTCCCACTCACAAAAAAGCGACTTGGGAAATGGAGCTCAGGGGCACTGCACTTCCCAAACCTGCAGAGTTCTAAACGATAACTATCGCCCCAAAATATATTGAGGTCAGGCTACGAAGAGGCGCTGAACGCAAGGCAGAACTGCAGGAAACGGATGTCAACGGGTACATCGGAATGGCCCCGATAGCACATGAAAAGCGCCAGAACGTGGACAATGATGCGGTTGGCCAAAAAGGGCGTATGCGTTTTTTCCTGAATATATTCAGGAAAAAACGCATACGCCCTTTTTGGCCAACCAAGCAACCTGGGAGAGCAAATCAGCACTACAAAGAAATCTCTCGCCCCCCCCCGGGGCAAAAGGGCCAGGCGAAAAAAGTCTAAAAACCAGAAAGGCAGGACAGCCCACGGAGTCAAGGGAGCCTTGTTAAGCTGATGGGCGGGATGTCAATGGCCAACAGCCAATCTTCACAAGTGTATCCTCTTTCCCAAACCATGTAAAACACAGAACCACAGAGCAAAGGGCACTTCCACACATGGGCGTTGACCTTGGGAAAATGAAAAAATCAACCAGACACAGGGACCCAAAGTTGAGGGCTGCTGTCTTGACAAGAACCTCCACTCCGGTACACGTTTCATATCCCAGGAAAGAGCCAAGTGGACAAAGACGAGTGGACAAGTGGACAAAGACAAGTGGACAAGTGGACAAGTGGTGCTACGTAGGTCCAATGGAGTGTCACTCAGCCATGAAATCCACGTCATGAGGCTGGTAGCAGCATCCTGAGTGGATTTAGGTACGATCATCCTCAGTGAAATAAGTCCCACAAAAAAAGAAACTTATGATATCACTTATCGAGGGAATGTAAAAATCGCTCCCCATGCACTGAATCCCCAAACAGAACAGAGTCACGCTTTTAGAAAACACACTTATGCCTGCTTCAGGGGAAAGGTGAGGTGGGGTGACGCATAAAACTCGAGTTTGAAATGAGCACAGATACCCTTCCGAAAACCGAATATGGAATGGACATGACCTACTCCTTGCTCAATCAACTGGACTCACCAGACCCTGTTCATCGCACAAGTATCTATCCGACTAGTAAGCATCTTAAAAGCTAAGTCTTGATATCTCTGTGTAAGTGCATCAAGTGTGTGTAAAGCGGCCTAAAACCAGCAGGGAAAATCAGCTCAGACCCATTCTGAGGATACATTTCCAACATAAAGAAGAAACAAGCAGGGCAAAACAGAGAGAAATTCTTCCAAAATGCGTTCAGGGACTGGCATGCAACCAGGATTGACCACATCTACAGCCCCAGCGGCAGAAGACATAAGGCTGGACACTCTTGGGGCTGAGACGATTCGTGAGGTTGGGAAAGCAAATGCAGACCCTTGAAAGGAATCCTGCGTGCTCCCCATTCCATGGGTCCCAACTCTCCAGGTTCAACGCAATCTTCCGACAGCGAAAGCACTCATTGGAAACCCAGCGGATGCTACACCGTGGGATCGGGAAAGCTTTCTGAAACTCACCTCAGTTTTCATCTCCTGGTGCTCGTGTTCTCCATTCAGGCCCCCTTACTAACAATCTCCCCACTTGGAGACTCGGCGCCTTTCCATGCCTCTTTCGTACCGTCTGCAATTTGTCCGCAGGATGAACTGCAAGAGGGGGAACCAATGAGAGACTCGCTGGAGGTGTTTGGTCGGGCACATGTCACTCTCATTTCCCATCACGAAGAAGAATTCACCAGCGGTTCAGCCTGCCACCCCGGATCGACAATAGGGCGTGAAGCCATCCAGCCGTGTTGCGTCCCACTCACAAAAAAGCGACTTGGGAAATGGAGCTCAGGGGCACTGCACTTCCCAAACCTGCAGAGTTCTAAACGATAACTATCGCCCCAAAATATATTGAGGTCAGGCTACGAAGAGGCGCTGAACGCAAGGCAGAACTGCAGGAAACGGATGTCAACGGGTACATCGGAATGGCCCCGATAGCACATGAAAAGCGCCAGAACGTGGACAATGATGCGGTTGGCCAAAAAGGGCGTATGCGTTTTTTCCTGAATATATTCAGGAAAAAACGCATACGCCCTTTTTGGCCAACCAAGCAACCTGGGAGAGCAAATCAGCACTACAAAGAAATCTCTCGCCCCCCCCCGGGGCAAAAGGGCCAGGCGAAAAAAGTCTAAAAACCAGAAAGGCAGGACAGCCCACGGAGTCAAGGGAGCCTTGTTAAGCTGATGGGCGGGATGTCAATGGCCAACAGCCAATCTTCACAAGTGTATCCTCTTTCCCAAACCATGTAAAACACAGAACCACAGAGCAAAGGGCACTTCCACACATGGGCGTTGACCTTGGGAAAATGAAAAAATCAACCAGACACAGGGACCCAAAGTTGAGGGCTGCTGTCTTGACAAGAACCTCCACTCCGGTACACGTTTCATATCCCAGGAAAGAGCCAAGTGGACAAAGACGAGTGGACAAGTGGACAAAGACAAGTGGACAAGTGGACAAGTGGTGCTACGTAGGTCCAATGGAGTGTCACTCAGCCATGAAATCCACGTCATGAGGCTGGTAGCAGCATCCTGAGTGGATTTAGGTACGATCATCCTCAGTGAAATAAGTCCCACAAAAAAAGAAACTTATGATATCACTTATCGAGGGAATGTAAAAATCGCTCCCCATGCACTGAATCCCCAAACAGAACAGAGTCACGCTTTTAGAAAACACACTTATGCCTGCTTCAGGGGAAAGGTGAGGTGGGGTGACGCATAAAACTCGAGTTTGAAATGAGCACAGATACCCTTCCGAAAACCGAATATGGAATGGACACGACCTACTCCTTGCTCAATCAACTGGACTCACCAGACCCTGTTCATCGCACAAGTATCTATCCGACTAGTAAGCATCTTAAAAGCTAAGTCTTGATATCTCTGTGTAAGTGCATCAAGTGTGTGTCAAGCGGCCTAAAACCAGCAGGGAAAATCAGCTCAGACCCATTCTGAGGATACATTTCCAACATAAAGAAGAAACAAGCAGGGCAAAACAGAGAGAAATTCTTCCAAAATGCGTTCAGGGACTGGCATGCAACCAGGATTGACCACATCTACAGCCCCAGCGGCAGAAGACATAAGGCTGGACACTCTTGGGGCTGAGACGATTGGTGAGGTTGGGAAAGCAAATGCAGACCCTTGAAAGGAATCCTGCGTGCTCCCCATTCCATGGGTCCCAACTCTCCAGGTTCAACGCAATCTTCCGACAGCGAAAGCACTCATTGGAAACCCAGCGGATGCTACACCGTGGGATCGGGAAAGCTTTCTGAAACTCACCTCAGTTTTCATCTCCTGGTGCTCGTGTTCTCCATTCAGGCCCCCTTACTAACAATCTCCCCACTTGGAGACTCGGCGCCTTTCCATGCCTCTTTCGTACCGTCTGCAATTTGTCCGCAGGATGAACTGCAAGAGGGGGAACCAATGAGAGACTCGCTGGAGGTGTTTGGTCGGGCACATGTCACTCTCATTTCCCATCACGAAGAAGAATTCACCAGCGGTTCAGCCTGCCACCCCGGATCGACAATAGGGCGTGAAGCCATCCAGCCGTGTTGCGTCCCACTCACAAAAAAGCGACTTGGGAAATGGAGCTCAGGGGCACTGCACTTCCCAAACCTGCAGAGTTCTAAACGATAACTATCGCCCCAAAATATATTGAGGTCAGGCTACGAAGAGGCGCTGAACGCAAGGCAGAACTGCAGGAAACGGATGTCAACGGGTACATCGGAATGGCCCCGATAGCACATGAAAAGCGCCAGAACGTGGACAATGATGCGGTTGGCCAAAAAGGGCGTATGCGTTTTTTCCTGAATATATTCAGGAAAAAACGCATACGCCCTTTTTGGCCAACCAAGCAACCTGGGAGAGCAAATCAGCACTACAAAGAAATCTCTCGCCCCCCCCGGGGCAAAAGGGCCAGGCGAAAAATGTCTAAAAACCAGAAAGGCAGGACAGCCCACGGAGTCAAGGGAGCCTTGTTAAGCTGATGGGCGGGATGTCAATGGCCAACAGCCAATCTTCACAAGTGTATCCTCTTTCCCAAACCATGTAAAACACAGAACCACAGAGCAAAGGGCACTTCCACACATGGGCGTTGACCTTGGGAAAATGAAAAAATCAACCAGACACAGGGACCCAAAGTTGAGGGCTGCTGTCTTGACAAGAACCTCCACTCCGGTACACGTTTCATATCCCAGGAAAGAGCCAAGTGGACAAAGACGAGTGGACAAGTGGACAAAGACAAGTGGACAAGTGGACAAGTGGTGCTACGTAGGTCCAATGGAGTGTCACTCAGCCATGAAATCCACGTCATGAGGCTGGTAGCAGCATCCTGAGTGGATTTAGGTACGATCATCCTCAGTGAAATAAGTCCCACAAAAAAAGAAACTTATGATATCACTTATCGAGGGAATGTAAAAATCGCTCCCCATGCACTGAATCCCCAAACAGAACAGAGTCACGCTTTTAGAAAACACACTTATGCCTGCTTCAGGGGAAAGCTGAGGTGGGGTGACGCATAAAACTCGAGTTTGAAATGAGCACAGATACCCTTCCGAAAACCGAATATGGAATGGACACGACCTACTCCTTGCTCAATCAACTGGACTCACCAGACCCTGTTCATCGCACAAGTATCTATCCGACTAGTAAGCATCTTAAAAGCTAAGTCTTGATATCTCTGTGTAAGTGCATCAAGTGTGTGTAAAGCGGCCTAAAACCAGCAGGGAAAATCAGCTCAGACCCATTCTGAGGATACATTTCCAACATAAAGAAGAAACAAGCAGGGCAAAACAGAGAGAAATTCTTCCAAAATGCGTTCAGGGACTGGCATGCAACCAGGATTGACCACATCTACAGCCCCAGCGGCAGAAGACATAAGGCTGGACACTCTTGGGGCTGAGACGATTGGTGAGGTTGGGAAAGCAAATGCAGACCCTTGAAAGGAATCCTGCGTGCTCCCCATTCCATGGGTCCCAACTCTCCAGGTTCAACGCAATCTTCCGACAGCGAAAGCACTCATTGGAAACCCAGCGGATGCTACACCGTGGGATCGGGAAAGCTTTCTGAAACTCACCTCAGTTTTCATCTCCTGGTGCTCGTGTTCTCCATTCAGGCCCCCTTACTAACAATCTCCCCACTTGGAGACTCGGCGCCTTTCCATGCCTCTTTCGTACCGTCTGCAATTTGTCCGCAGGATGAACTGCAAGAGGGGGAACCAATGAGAGACTCGCTGGAGGTGTTTGGTCGGGCACATGTCACTCTCATTTCCCATCACGAAGAAGAATTCACCAGCGGTTCAGCCTGCCACCCCGGATCGACAATAGGGCGTGAAGCCATCCAGCCGTGTTGCGTCCCACTCACAAAAAAGCGACTTGGGAAATGGAGCTCAGGGGCACTGCACTTCCCAAACCTGCAGAGTTCTAAACGATAACTATCGCCCCAAAATATATTGAGGTCAGGCTACGAAGAGGCGCTGAACGCAAGGCAGAACTGCAGGAAACGGATGTCAACGGGTACATCGGAATGGCCCCGATAGCACATGAAAAGCGCCAGAACGTGGACAATGATGCGGTTGGCCAAAAAGGGCGTATGCGTTTTTTCCTGAATATATTCAGGAAAAAACGCATACGCCCTTTTTGGCCAACCAAGCAACCTGGGAGAGCAAATCAGCACTACAAAGAAATCTCTCGCCCCCCCCCGGGGCAAAAGGGCCAGGCGAAAAAAGTCTAAAAACCAGAAAGGCAGGACAGCCCACGGAGTCAAGGGAGCCTTGTTAAGCTGATGGGCGGGATGTCAATGGCCAACAGCCAATCTTCACAAGTGTATCCTCTTTCCCAAACCATGTAAAACACAGAACCACAGAGCAAAGGGCACTTCCACACATGGGCGTTGACCTTGGGAAAATGAAAAAATCAACCAGACACAGGGACCCAAAGTTGAGGGCTGCTGTCTTGACAAGAACCTCCACTCCGGTACACGTTTCATATCCCAGGAAAGAGCCAAGTGGACAAAGACGAGTGGACAAGTGGACAAAGACAAGTGGACAAGTGGACAAGTGGTGCTACGTAGGTCCAATGGAGTGTCACTCAGCCATGAAATCCACGTCATGAGGCTGGTAGCAGCATCCTGAGTGGATTTAGGTACGATCATCCTCAGTGAAATAAGTCCCACAAAAAAAGAAACTTATGATATCACTTATCGAGGGAATGTAAAAATCGCTCCCCATGCACTGAATCCCCAAACAGAACAGAGTCACGCTTTTAGAAAACACACTTATGCCTGCTTCAGGGGAAAGGTGAGGTGGGGTGACGCATAAAACTCGAGTTTGAAATGAGCACAGATACCCTTCCGAAAACCGAATATGGAATGGACATGACCTACTCCTTGCTCAATCAACTGGACTCACCAGACCCTGTTCATCGCACAAGTATCTATCCGACTAGTAAGCATCTTAAAAGCTAAGTCTTGATATCTCTGTGTAAGTGCATCAAGTGTGTGTAAAGCGGCCTAAAACCAGCAGGGAAAATCAGCTCAGACCCATTCTGAGGATACATTTCCAACATAAAGAAGAAACAAGCAGGGCAAAACAGAGAGAAATTATTCCAAAATGCGTTCAGGGACTGGCATGCAACCAGGATTGACCACATCTACAGCCCCAGCGGCAGAAGACATAAGGCTGGACACTCTTGGGGCTGAGACGATTCGTGAGGTTGGGAAAGCAAATGCAGACCCTTGAAAGGAATCCTGCGTGCTCCCCATTCCATGGGTCCCAACTCTCCAGGTTCAACGCAATCTTCCGACAGCGAAAGCACTCATTGGAAACCCAGCGGATGCTACACCGTGGGATCGGGAAAGCTTTCTGAAACTCACCTCAGTTTTCATCTCCTGGTGCTCGTGTTCTCCATTCAGGCCCCCTTACTAACAATCTCCCCACTTGGAGACTCGGCGCCTTTCCATGCCTCTTTCGTACCGTCTGCAATTTGTCCGCAGGATGAACTGCAAGAGGGGGAACCAATGAGAGACTCGCTGGAGGTGTTTGGTCGGGCACATGTCACTCTCATTTCCCATCACGAAGAAGAATTCACCAGCGGTTCAGCCTGCCACCCCGGATCGACAATAGGGCGTGAAGCCATCCAGCCGTGTTGCGTCCCACTCACAAAAAAGCGACTTGGGAAATGGAGCTCAGGGGCACTGCACTTCCCAAACCTGCAGAGTTCTAAACGATAACTATCGCCCCAAAATATATTGAGGTCAGGCTACGAAGAGGCGCTGAACGCAAGGCAGAACTGCAGGAAACGGATGTCAACGGGTACATCGGAATGGCCCCGATAGCACATGAAAAGCGCCAGAACGTGGACAATGATGCGGTTGGCCAAAAAGGGCGTATGCGTTTTTTCCTGAATATATTCAGGAAAAAACGCATACGCCCTTTTTGGCCAACCAAGCAACCTGGGAGAGCAAATCAGCACTACAAAGAAATCTCTCGCCCCCCCCCGGGGCAAAAGGGCCAGGCGAAAAAAGTCTAAAAACCAGAAAGGCAGGACAGCCCACGGAGTCAAGGGAGCCTTGTTAAGCTGATGGGCGGGATGTCAATGGCCAACAGCCAATCTTCACAAGTGTATCCTCTTTCCCAAACCATGTAAAACACAGAACCACAGAGCATAGGGCACTTCCACACATGGGCGTTGACCTTGGGAAAATGAAAAAATCAACCAGACACAGGGACCCCAAAGTTGAGGGCTGCTGTCTTGACAAGAACCTCCACTCCGGTACACGTTTCATATCCCAGGAAAGAGCCAAGTGGACAAAGACGAGTGGACAAGTGGACAAAGACAAGTGGACAAGTGGACAAGTGGTGCTACGTAGGTCCAATGGAGTGTCACTCAGCCATGAAATCCACGTCATGAGGCTGGTAGCAGCATCCTGAGTGGATTTAGGTACGATCATCCTCAGTGAAATAAGTCCCACAAAAAAAGAAACTTATGATATCACTTATCGAGGGAATGTAAAAATGGCTCCCCATGCACTGAATCCCCAAACAGAACAGAGTCACGCTTTTAGAAAACACACTTATGCCTGCTTCAGGGGAAAGGTGAGGTGGGGTGACGCATAAAACTCGAGTTTGAAATGAGCACAGATACCCTTCCGAAAACCGAATATGGAATGGACACGACCTACTCCTTGCTCAATCAACTGGACTCACCAGACCCTGTTCATCGCACAAGTATCTATCCGACTAGTAAGCATCTTAAAAGCTAAGTCTTGATATCTCTGTGTAAGTGCATCAAGTGTGTGTAAAGCGGCCTAAAACCAGCAGGGAAAATCAGCTCAGACCCATTCTGAGGATACATTTCCAACATAAAGAAGAAACAAGCAGGGCAAAACAGAGAGAAATTCTTCCAAAATGCGTTCAGGGACTGGCATGCAACCAGGATTGACCACATCTACAGCCCCAGCGGCAGAAGACATAAGGCTGGACACTCTTGGGGCTGAGACGATTGGTGAGGTTGGGAAAGCAAATGCAGACCCTTGAAAGGAATCCTGCGTGCTCCCCATTCCATGGGTCCCAACTCTCCAGGTTCAACGCAATCTTCCGACAGCGAAAGCACTCATTGGAAACCCAGCGGATGCTACATCGTGGGATCGGGAAAGCTTTCTGAAACTCACCTCAGTTTTCATCTCCTGGTGCTCGTGTTCTCCATTCAGGCCCCCTTACTAACAATCTCCCCACTTGGAGACTCGGCGCCTTTCCATGCCTCTTTCGTACCGTCTGCAATTTGTCCGCAGGATGAACTGCAAGAGGGGGAACCAATGAGAGACTCGCTGGAGGTGTTTGGTCGGGCACATGTCACTCTCATTTCCCATCACGAAGAAGAATTCACCAGCGGTTCAGCCTGCCACCCCGGATCGACAATAGGGCGTGAAGCCATCCAGCCGTGTTGCGTCCCACTCACAAAAAAGCGACTTGGGAAATGGAGCTCAGGGGCACTGCACTTCCCAAACCTGCAGAGTTCTAAACGATAACTATCGCCCCAAAATATATTGAGGTCAGGCTACGAAGAGGCGCTGAACGCAAGGCAGAACTGCAGGAAACGGATGTCAACGGGTACATCGGAATGGCCCCGATAGCACATGAAAAGCGCCAGAACGTGGACAATGATGCGGTTGGCCAAAAAGGGCGTATGCGTTTTTTCCTGAATATATTCAGGAAAAAACGCATACGCCCTTTTTGGCCAACCAAGCAACCTGGGAGAGCAAATCAGCACTACAAAGAAATCTCTCGCCCCCCCCCGGGGCAAAAGGGCCAGGCGAAAAAAGTCTAAAAACCAGAAAGGCAGGACAGCCCACGGAGTCAAGGGAGCCTTGTTAAGCTGATGGGCGGGATGTCAATGGCCAACAGCCAATCTTCACAAGTGTATCCTCTTTCCCAAACCATGTAAAACACAGAACCACAGAGCATAGGGCACTTCCACACATGGGCGTTGACCTTGGGAAAATCAAAAAATCAACCAGACACAGGGACCCCAAAGTTGAGGGCTGCTGTCTTGACAAGAACCTCCACTCCGGTACACGTTTCATATCCCAGGAAAGAGCCAAGTGGACAAAGACGAGTGGACAAGTGGACAAAGACAAGTGGACAAGTGGACAAGTGGTGCTACGTAGGTCCAATGGAGTGTCACTCAGCCATGAAATCCACGTCATGAGGCTGGTAGCAGCATCCTGAGTGGATTTAGGTACGATCATCCTCAGTGAAATAAGTCCCACAAAAAAAGAAACTTATGATATCACTTATCGAGGGAATGTAAAAATCGCTCCCCATGCACTGAATCCCCAAACAGAACAGAGTCACGCTTTTAGAAAACACACTTATGCCTGCTTCAGGGGAAAGGTGAGGTGGGGTGACGCATAAAACTCGAGTTTGAAATGAGCACAGATACCCTTCCGAAAACCGAATATGGAATGGACACGACCTACTCCTTGCTCAATCAACTGGACTCACCAGACCCTGTTCATCGCACAAGTATCTATCCGACTAGTAAGCATCTTAAAAGCTAAGTCTTGATATCTCTGTGTAAGTGCATCAAGTGTGTGTAAAGCGGCCTAAAACCAGCAGGGAAAATCAGCTCAGACCCATTCTGAGGATACATTTCCAACATAAAGAAGAAACAAGCAGGGCAAAACAGAGAGAAATTCTTCCAAAATGCGTTCAGGGACTGGCATGCAACCAGGATTGACCACATCTACAGCCCCAGCGGCAGAAGACATAAGGCTGGACACTCTTGGGGCTGAGACGATTGGTGAGGTTGGGAAAGCAAATGCAGACCCTTGAAAGGAATCCTGCGTGCTCCCCATTCCATGGGTCCCAACTCTCCAGGTTCAACGCAATCTTCCGACAGCGAAAGCACTCATTGGAAACCCAGCGGTTGCTACACCGAGGGATCGGGAAAGCTTTCTGAAACTCACCTCAGTTTTCATCTCCTGGTGCTCGTGTTCTCCATTCAGGCCCCCTTACTAACAATCTCCCCACTTGGAGACTCGGCGCCTTTCCATGCCTCTTTTGTACCGTCTGCAATTTGTCCGCAGGATGAACTGCAAGAGGGGGAACCAATGAGAGACTCGCTGGAGGTGTTTGGTCGGGCACATGTCACTCTCATTTCCCATCACGAAGAAGAATTCACCAGCGGTTCAGCCTGCCACCCCGGATCGACAATAGGGCGTGAAGCCATCCAGCCGTGTTGCGTCCCACTCACAAAAAAGCGACTTGGGAAATGGAGCTCAGGGGCACTGCACTTCCCAAACCTGCAGAGTTCTAAACGATAACTATCGCCCCAAAATATATTGAGGTCAGGCTACGAAGAGGCGCTGAACGCAAGGCAGAACTGCAGGAAACGGATGTCAACGGGTACATCGGAATGGCCCCGATAGCACATGAAAAGCGCCAGAACGTGGACAATGATGCGGTTGGCCAAAAAGGGCGTATGCGTTTTTTCCTGAATATATTCAGGAAAAAACGCATACGCCCTTTTTGGCCAACCAAGCAACCTGGGAGAGCAAATCAGCACTACAAAGAAATCTCTCGCCCCCCCCCCCCGGGGCAAAAGGGCCAGGCGAAAAAAGTCTAAAAACCAGAAAGGCAGGACAGCCCACGGAGTCAAGGGAGCCTTGTTAAGCTGATGGGCGGGATGTCAATGGCCAACAGCCAATCTTCACAAGTGTATCCTCTTTCCCAAACCATGGAAAACACAGAACCACAGAGCATAGGGCACTTCCACACATGGGCGTTGACCTTGGGAAAATGAAAAAATCAACCAGACACAGGGACCCCAAAGTTGAGGGCTGCTGTCTTGACAAGAACCTCCACTCCGGTACACGTTTCATATCCCAGGAAAGAGCCAAGTGGACAAAGACGAGTGGACAAGTGGACAAGTGGACAAGTGGTGCTCCGTAGGTCCAATGGAGTGTCACTCAGCCATGAAATCCACGTCATGAGGCTGGTAGCAGCATCCTGAGTGGATTTAGGTACGATCATCCTCAGTGAAATAAGTCCCACAAAAAAAGAAACTTATGATATCACTTATCGAGGGAATGTAAAAATCGCTCCCCATGCACTGAATCCCCAAACAGAACAGAGTCACGCTTTTAGAAAACACACTTATGCCTGCTTCAGGGGAAAGGTGAGGTGGGGTGACGCATAAAACTCGAGTTTGAAATGAGCACAGATACCCTTCCGAAAACCGAATATGGAATGGACACGACCTACTCCTTGCTCAATCAACTGGACTCACCAGACCCTGTTCATCGCACAAGTATCTATCCGACTAGTAAGCATCTTAAAAGCTAAGTCTTGATATCTCTGTGTAAGTGCATCAAGTGTGTGTAAAGCGGCCTAAAACCAGCAGGGAAAATCAGCTCAGACCCATTCTGAGGATACATTTCCAACATAAAGAAGAAACAAGCAGGGCAAAACAGAGAGAAATTCTTCCAAAATGCGTTCAGGGACTGGCATGCAACCAGGATTGACCACATCTACAGCCCCAGCGGCAGAAGACATAAGGCTGGACACTCTTGGGGCTGAGACGATTGGTGAGGTTGGGAAAGCAAATGCAGACCCTTGAAAGGAATCCTGCGTGCTCCCCATTCCATGGGTCCCAACTCTCCAGGTTCAACGCAATCTTCCGACAGCGAAAGCACTCATTGGAAACCCAGCGGTTGCTACACCGTGGGATCGGGAAAGCTTTCTGAAACTCACCTCAGTTTTCATCTCCTGGTGCTCGTGTTCTCCATTCAGGCCCCCTTACTAACAATCTCCCCACTTGGAGACTCGGCGCCTTTCCATGCCTCTTTCGTACCGTCTGCAATTTGTCCGCAGGATGAACTGCAAGAGGGGGAACCAATGAGAGACTCGCTGGAGGTGTTTGGTCGGGCACATGTCACTCTCATTTCCCATCACGAAGAAGAATTCACCAGAGGTTCAGCCTGCCACCCCGGATCGACAATAGGGCGTGAAGCCATCCAGCCGTGTTGCGTCCCACTCACAAAAAAGCGACTTGGGAAATGGAGCTCAGGGGCACTGCACTTCCCAAACCTGCAGAGTTCTAAACGATAACTATCGCCCCAAAATATATTGAGGTCAGGCTACGAAGAGGCGCTGAACGCAAGGCAGAACTGCAGGAAACGGATGTCAACGGGTACATCGGAATGGCCCCGATAGCACATGAAAAGCGCCAGAACGTGGACAATGATGCGGTTGGCCAAAAAGGGCGTATGCGTTTTTTCCTGAATATATTCAGGAAAAAAACGCATACGCCCTTTTTGGCCAACCAAGCAACCTTGGAGAGCAAATCAGCACTACAAAGAAATCTCTCGCCCCCCCCCCGGGGCAAAAGGGCCAGGCGAAAAAAGTCTAAAAACCAGAAAGGCAGGACAGCCCACGGAGTCAAGGGAGCCTTGTTAAGCTGATGGGCGGGATGTCAATGGCCAACAGCCAATCTTCACAAGTGTATCCTCTTTCCCAAACCATGGAAAACACAGAACCACAGAGCATAGGGCACTTCCACACATGGGCGTTGACCTTGGGAAAATGAAAAAATCAACCAGACACAGGGACCCCAAAGTTGAGGGCTGCTGTCTTGACAAGAACCTCCACTCCGGTACACGTTTCATATCCCAGGAAAGAGCCAAGTGGACAAAGACGAGTGGACAAGTGGACAAAGACAAGTGGACAAGTGGACAAGTGGTGCTACGTAGGTCCAATGGAGTGTCACTCAGCCATGAAATCCACGTCATGAGGCTGGTAGCAGCATCCTGAGTGGATTTAGGTACGATCATCCTCAGTGAAATAAGTCCCACAAAAAAAGAAACTTATGATATCACTTATCGAGGGAATGTAAAAATCGCTCCCCATGCACTGAATCCCCAAACAGAACAGAGTCACGCTTTTAGAAAACACACTTATGCCTGCTTCAGGGGAAAGGTGAGGTGGGGTGACGCATAAAACTCGAGTTTGAAATGAGCACAGATACCCTTCCGAAAACCGAATATGGAATGGACACGACCTACTCCTTGCTCAATCAACTGGACTCACCAGACCCTGTTCATCGCACAAGTATCTATCCGACTAGTAAGCATCTTAAAAGCTAAGTCTTGATATCTCTGTGTAAGTGCATCAAGTGTGTGTCAAGCGGCCTAAAACCAGCAGGGAAAATCAGCTCAGACCCATTCTGAGGATACATTTCCAACATAAAGAAGAAACAAGCAGGGCAAAACAGAGAGAAATTCTTCCAAAATGCGTTCAGGGACTGGCATGCAACCAGGATTGACCACATCTACAGCCCCAGCGGCAGAAGACATAAGGCTGGACACTCTTGGGGCTGAGACGATTGGTGAGGTTGGGAAAGCAAATGCAGACCCTTGAAAGGAATCCTGCGTGCTCCCCATTCCATGGGTCCCAACTCTCCAGGTTCAACGCAATCTTCCGACAGCGAAAGCACTCATTGGAAACCCAGCGGATGCTACACCGTGGGATCGGGAAAGCTTTCTGAAACTCACCTCAGTTTTCATCTCCTGGTGCTCGTGTTCTCCATTCAGGCCCCCTTACTAACAATCTCCCCACTTGGAGACTCGGCGCCTTTCCATGCCTCTTTCGTACCGTCTGCAATTTGTCCGCAGGATGAACTGCAAGAGGGGGAACCAATGAGAGACTCGCTGGAGGTGTTTGGTCGGGCACATGTCACTCTCATTTCCCATCACGAAGAAGAATTCACCAGCGGTTCAGCCTGCCACCCCGGATCGACAATAGGGCGTGAAGCCATCCAGCCGTGTTGCGTCCCACTCACAAAAAAGCGACTTGGGAAATGGAGCTCAGGGGCACTGCACTTCCCAAACCTGCAGAGTTCTAAACGATAACTATCGCCCCAAAATATATTGAGGTCAGGCTACGAAGAGGCGCTGAACGCAAGGCAGAACTGCAGGAAACGGATGTCAACGGGTACATCGGAATGGCCCCGATAGCACATGAAAAGCGCCAGAACGTGGACAATGATGCGGTTGGCCAAAAAGGGCGTATGCGTTTTTTCCTGAATATATTCAGGAAAAAACGCATACGCCCTTTTTGGCCAACCAAGCAACCTGGGAGAGCAAATCAGCACTACAAAGAAATCTCTCGCCCCCCCCGGGGCAAAAGGGCCAGGCGAAAAATGTCTAAAAACCAGAAAGGCAGGACAGCCCACGGAGTCAAGGGAGCCTTGTTAAGCTGATGGGCGGGATGTCAATGGCCAACAGCCAATCTTCACAAGTGTATCCTCTTTCCCAAACCATGTAAAACACAGAACCACAGAGCAAAGGGCACTTCCACACATGGGCGTTGACCTTGGGAAAATGAAAAAATCAACCAGACACAGGGACCCAAAGTTGAGGGCTGCTGTCTTGACAAGAACCTCCACTCCGGTACACGTTTCATATCCCAGGAAAGAGCCAAGTGGACAAAGACGAGTGGACAAGTGGACAAAGACAAGTGGACAAGTGGACAAGTGGTGCTACGTAGGTCCAATGGAGTGTCACTCAGCCATGAAATCCACGTCATGAGGCTGGTAGCAGCATCCTGAGTGGATTTAGGTACGATCATCCTCAGTGAAATAAGTCCCACAAAAAAAGAAACTTATGATATCACTTATCGAGGGAATGTAAAAATCGCTCCCCATGCACTGAATCCCCAAACAGAACAGAGTCACGCTTTTAGAAAACACACTTATGCCTGCTTCAGGGGAAAGCTGAGGTGGGGTGACGCATAAAACTCGAGTTTGAAATGAGCACAGATACCCTTCCGAAAACCGAATATGGAATGGACACGACCTACTCCTTGCTCAATCAACTGGACTCACCAGACCCTGTTCATCGCACAAGTATCTATCCGACTAGTAAGCATCTTAAAAGCTAAGTCTTGATATCTCTGTGTAAGTGCATCAAGTGTGTGTCAAGCGGCCTAAAACCAGCAGGGAAAATCAGCTCAGACCCATTCTGAGGATACATTTCCAACATAAAGAAGAAACAAGCAGGGCAAAACAGAGAGAAATTCTTCCAAAATGCGTTCAGGGACTGGCATGCAACCAGGATTGACCACATCTACAGCCCCAGCGGCAGAAGACATAAGGCTGGACACTCTTGGGGCTGAGACGATTGGTGAGGTTGGGAAAGCAAATGCAGACCCTTGAAAGGAATCCTGCGTGCTCCCCATTCCATGGGTCCCAACTCTCCAGGTTCAACGCAATCTTCCGACAGCGAAAGCACTCATTGGAAACCCAGCGGATGCTACACCGTGGGATCGGGAAAGCTTTCTGAAACTCACCTCAGTTTTCATCTCCTGGTGCTCGTGTTCTCCATTCAGGCCCCCTTACTAACAATCTCCCCACTTGGAGACTCGGCGCCTTTCCATGCCTCTTTCGTACCGTCTGCAATTTGTCCGCAGGATGAACTGCAAGAGGGGGAACCAATGAGAGACTCGCTGGAGGTGTTTGGTCGGGCACATGTCACTCTCATTTCCCATCACGAAGAAGAATTCACCAGCGGTTCAGCCTGCCACCCCGGATCGACAATAGGGCGTGAAGCCATCCAGCCGTGTTGCGTCCCACTCACAAAAAAGCGACTTGGGAAATGGAGCTCAGGGGCACTGCACTTCCCAAACCTGCAGAGTTCTAAACGATAACTATCGCCCCAAAATATATTGAGGTCAGGCTACGAAGAGGCGCTGAACGCAAGGCAGAACTGCAGGAAACGGATGTCAACGGGTACATCGGAATGGCCCCGATAGCACATGAAAAGCGCCAGAACGTGGACAATGATGCGGTTGGCCAAAAAGGGCGTATGCGTTTTTTCCTGAATATATTCAGGAAAAAACGCATACGCCCTTTTTGGCCAACCAAGCAACCTGGGAGAGCAAATCAGCACTACAAAGAAATCTCTCGCCCCCCCCCGGGGCAAAAGGGCCAGGCGAAAAAAGTCTAAAAACCAGAAAGGCAGGACAGCCCACGGAGTCAAGGGAGCCTTGTTAAGCTGATGGGCGGGATGTCAATGGCCAACAGCCAATCTTCACAAGTGTATCCTCTTTCCCAAACCATGTAAAACACAGAACCACAGAGCATAGGGCACTTCCACACATGGGCGTTGACCTTGGGAAAATGAAAAAATCAACCAGACACAGGGACCCAAAGTTGAGGGCTGCTGTCTTGACAAGAACCTCCACTCCGGTACACGTTTCATATCCCAGGAAAGAGCCAAGTGGACAAAGACGAGTGGACAAGTGGACAAAGACAAGTGGACAAGTGGACAAGTGGTGCTACGTAGGTCCAATGGAGTGTCACTCAGCCATGAAATCCACGTCATGAGGCTGGTAGCAGCATCCTGAGTGGATTTAGGTACGATCATCCTCAGTGAAATAAGTCCCACAAAAAAAGAAACTTATGATATCACTTATCGAGGGAATGTAAAAATCGCTCCCCATGCACTGAATCCCCAAACAGAACAGAGTCACGCTTTTAGAAAACACACTTATGCCTGCTTCAGGGGAAAGGTGAGGTGGGGTGACGCATAAAACTCGAGTTTGAAATGAGCACAGATACCCTTCCGAAAACCGAATATGGAATGGACATGACCTACACCTTGCTCAATCAACTGGACTCACCAGACCCTGTTCATCGCACAAGTATCTATCCGACTAGTAAGCATCTTAAAAGCTAAGTCTTGATATCTCTGTGTAAGTGCATCAAGTGTGTGTAAAGCGGCCTAAAACCAGCAGGGAAAATCAGCTCAGACCCATTCTGAGGATACATTTCCAACATAAAGAAGAAACAAGCAGGGCAAAACAGAGAGAAATTCTTCCAAAATGCGTTCAGGGACTGGCATGCAACCAGGATTGACCACATCTACAGCCCCAGCGGCAGAAGACATAAGGCTGGACACTCTTGGGGCTGAGACGATTCGTGAGGTTGGGAAAGCAAATGCAGACCCTTGAAAGGAATCCTGCGTGCTCCCCATTCCATGGGTCCCAACTCTCCAGGTTCAACGCAATCTTCCGACAGCGAAAGCACTCATTGGAAACCCAGCGGATGCTACACCGTGGGATCGGGAAAGCTTTCTGAAACTCACCTCAGTTTTCATCTCCTGGTGCTCGTGTTCTCCATTCAGGCCCCCTTACTAACAATCTCCCCACTTGGAGACTCGGCGCCTTTCCATGCCTCTTTCGTACCGTCTGCAATTTGTCCGCAGGATGAACTGCAAGAGGGGGAACCAATGAGAGACTCGCTGGAGGTGTTTGGTCGGGCACATGTCACTCTCATTTCCCATCACGAAGAAGAATTCACCAGCGGTTCAGCCTGCCACCCCGGATCGACAATAGGGCGTGAAGCCATCCAGCCGTGTTGCGTCCCACTCACAAAAAAGCGACTTGGGAAATGGAGCTCAGGGGCACTGCACTTCCCAAACCTGCAGAGTTCTAAACGATAACTATCGCCCCAAAATATATTGAGGTCAGGCTACGAAGAGGCGCTGAACGCAAGGCAGAACTGCAGGAAACGGATGTCAACGGGTACATCGGAATGGCCCCGATAGCACATGAAAAGCGCCAGAACGTGGACAATGATGCGGTTGGCCAAAAAGGGCGTATGCGTTTTTTCCTGAATATATTCAGGAAAAAACGCATACGCCCTTTTTGGCCAACCAAGCAACCTGGGAGAGCAAATCAGCACTACAAAGAAATCTCTCGCCCCCCCCCGGGGCAAAAGGGCCAGGCGAAAAAAGTCTAAAAACCAGAAAGGCAGGACAGCCCACGGAGTCAAGGGAGCCTTGTTAAGCTGATGGGCGGGATGTCAATGGCCAACAGCCAATCTTCACAAGTGTATCCTCTTTCCCAAACCATGTAAAACACAGAACCACAGAGCATAGGGCACTTCCACACATGGGCGTTGACCTTGGGAAAATGAAAAAATCAACCAGACACAGGGACCCCAAAGTTGAGGGCTGCTGTCTTGACAAGAACCTCCACTCCGGTACACGTTTCATATCCCAGGAAAGAGCCAAGTGGACAAAGACGAGTGGACAAGTGGACAAAGACAAGTGGACAAGTGGACAAGTGGTGCTACGTAGGTCCAATGGAGTGTCACTCAGCCATGAAATCCACGTCATGAGGCTGGTAGCAGCATCCTGAGTGGATTTAGGTACGATCATCCTCAGTGAAATAAGTCCCACAAAAAAAGAAACTTATGATATCACTTATCGAGGGAATGTAAAAATGGCTCCCCATGCACTGAATCCCCAAACAGAACAGAGTCACGCTTTTAGAAAACACACTTATGCCTGCTTCAGGGGAAAGGTGAGGTGGGGTGACGCATAAAACTCGAGTTTGAAATGAGCACAGATACCCTTCCGAAAACCGAATATGGAATGGACACGACCTACTCCTTGCTCAATCAACTGGACTCACCAGACCCTGTTCATCGCACAAGTATCTATCCGACTAGTAAGCATCTTAAAAGCTAAGTCTTGATATCTCTGTGTAAGTGCATCAAGTGTGTGTAAAGCGGCCTAAAACCAGCAGGGAAAATCAGCTCAGACCCATTCTGAGGATACATTTCCAACATAAAGAAGAAACAAGCAGGGCAAAACAGAGAGAAATTCTTCCAAAATGCGTTCAGGGACTGGCATGCAACCAGGATTGACCACATCTACAGCCCCAGCGGCAGAAGACATAAGGCTGGACACTCTTGGGGCTGAGACGATTGGTGAGGTTGGGAAAGCAAATGCAGACCCTTGAAAGGAATCCTGCGTGCTCCCCATTCCATGGGTCCCAACTCTCCAGGTTCAACGCAATCTTCCGACAGCGAAAGCACTCATTGGAAACCCAGCGGATGCTACACCGTGGGATCGGGAAAGCTTTCTGAAACTCACCTCAGTTTTCATCTCCTGGTGCTCGTGTTCTCCATTCAGGCCCCCTTACTAACAATCTCCCCACTTGGAGACTCGGCGCCTTTCCATGCCTCTTTCGTACCGTCTGCAATTTGTCCGCAGGATGAACTGCAAGAGGGGGAACCAATGAGAGACTCGCTGGAGGTGTTTGGTCGGGCACATGTCACTCTCATTTCCCATCACGAAGAAGAATTCACCAGCGGTTCAGCCTGCCACCCCGGATCGACAATAGGGCGTGAAGCCATCCAGCCGTGTTGCGTCCCACTCACAAAAAAGCGACTTGGGAAATGGAGCTCAGGGGCACTGCACTTCCCAAACCTGCAGAGTTCTAAACGATAACTATCGCCCCAAAATATATTGAGGTCAGGCTACGAAGAGGCGCTGAACGCAAGGCAGAACTGCAGGAAACGGATGTCAACGGGTACATCGGAATGGCCCCGATAGCACATGAAAAGCGCCAGAACGTGGACAATGATGCGGTTGGCCAAAAAGGGCGTATGCGTTTTTTCCTGAATATATTCAGGAAAAAACGCATACGCCCTTTTTGGCCAACCAAGCAACCTGGGAGAGCAAATCAGCACTACAAAGAAATCTCTCGCCCCCCCCCGGGGCAAAAGGGCCAGGCGAAAAAAGTCTAAAAACCAGAAAGGCAGGACAGCCCACGGAGTCAAGGGAGCCTTGTTAAGCTGATGGGCGGGATGTCAATGGCCAACAGCCAATCTTCACAAGTGTATCCTCTTTCCCAAACCATGTAAAACACAGAACCACAGAGCATAGGGCACTTCCACACATGGGCGTTGACCTTGGGAAAATGAAAAAATCAACCAGACACAGGGACCCCAAAGTTGAGGGCTGCTGTCTTGACAAGAACCTCCACTCCGGTACACGTTTCATATCCCAGGAAAGAGCCAAGTGGACAAAGACGAGTGGACAAGTGGACAAAGACAAGTGGACAAGTGGACAAGTGGTGCTACGTAGGTCCAATGGAGTGTCACTCAGCCATGAAATCCACGTCATGAGGCTGGTAGCAGCATCCTGAGTGGATTTAGGTACGATCATCCTCAGTGAAATAAGTCCCACAAAAAAAGAAACTTATGATATCACTTATCGAGGGAATGTAAAAATCGCTCCCCATGCACTGAATCCCCAAACAGAACAGAGTCACGCTTTTAGAAAACACACTTATGCCTGCTTCAGGGGAAAGCTGAGGTGGGGTGACGCATAAAACTCGAGTTTGAAATGAGCACAGATACCCTTCCGAAAACCGAATATGGAATGGACACGACCTACTCCTTGCTCAATCAACTGGACTCACCAGACCCTGTTCATCGCACAAGTATCTATCCGACTAGTAAGCATCTTAAAAGCTAAGTCTTGATATCTCTGTGTAAGTGCATCAAGTGTGTGTAAAGCGGCCTAAAACCAGCAGGGAAAATCAGCTCAGACCCATTCTGAGGATACATTTCCAACATAAAGAAGAAACAAGCAGGGCAAAACAGAGAGAAATTCTTCCAAAATGCGTTCAGGGACTGGCATGCAACCAGGATTGACCACATCTACAGCCCCAGCGGCAGAAGACATAAGGCTGGACACTCTTGGGGCTGAGACGATTGGTGAGGTTGGGAAAGCAAATGCAGACCCTTGAAAGGAATCCTGCGTGCTCCCCATTCCATGGGTCCCAACTCTCCAGGTTCAACGCAATCTTCCGACAGCGAAAGCACTCATTGGAAACCCAGCGGTTGCTACACCGAGGGATCGGGAAAGCTTTCTGAAACTCACCTCAGTTTTCATCTCCTGGTGCTCGTGTTCTCCATTCAGGCCCCCTTACTAACAATCTCCCCACTTGGAGACTCGGCGCCTTTCCATGCCTCTTTTGTACCGTCTGCAATTTGTCCGCAGGATGAACTGCAAGAGGGGGAACCAATGAGAGACTCGCTGGAGGTGTTTGGTCGGGCACATGTCACTCTCATTTCCCATCACGAAGAAGAATTCACCAGCGGTTCAGCCTGCCACCCCGGATCGACAATAGGGCGTGAAGCCATCCAGCCGTGTTGCGTCCCACTCACAAAAAAGCGACTTGGGAAATGGAGCTCAGGGGCACTGCACTTCCCAAACCTGCAGAGTTCTAAACGATAACTATCGCCCCAAAATATATTGAGGTCAGGCTACGAAGAGGCGCTGAACGCAAGGCAGAACTGCAGGAAACGGATGTCAACGGGTACATCGGAATGGCCCCGATAGCACATGAAAAGCGCCAGAACGTGGACAATGATGCGGTTGGCCAAAAAGGGCGTATGCGTTTTTTCCTGAATATATTCAGGAAAAAACGCATACGCCCTTTTTGGCCAACCAAGCAACCTGGGAGAGCAAATCAGCACTACAAAGAAATCTCTCGCCCCCCCCCCCCGGGGCAAAAGGGCCAGGCGAAAAAAGTCTAAAAACCAGAAAGGCAGGACAGCCCACGGAGTCAAGGGAGCCTTGTTAAGCTGATGGGCGGGATGTCAATGGCCAACAGCCAATCTTCACAAGTGTATCCTCTTTCCCAAACCATGGAAAACACAGAACCACAGAGCATAGGGCACTTCCACACATGGGCGTTGACCTTGGGAAACTGAAAAAATCAACCAGACACAGGGACCCCAAAGTTGAGGGCTGCTGTCTTGACAAGAACCTCCACTCCGGTACACGTTTCATATCCCAGGAAAGAGCCAAGTGGACAAAGACGAGTGGACAAGTGGACAAGTGGACAAGTGGTGCTCCGTAGGTCCAATGGAGTGTCACTCAGCCATGAAATCCACGTCATGAGGCTGGTAGCAGCATCCTGAGTGGATTTAGGTACGATCATCCTCAGTGAAATAAGTCCCACAAAAAAAGAAACTTATGATATCACTTATCGAGGGAATGTAAAAATCGCTCCCCATGCACTGAATCCCCAAACAGAACAGAGTCACGCTTTTAGAAAACACACTTATGCCTGCTTCAGGGGAAAGGTGAGGTGGGGTGACGCATAAAACTCGAGTTTGAAATGAGCACAGATACCCTTCCGAAAACCGAATATGGAATGGACACGACCTACTCCTTGCTCAATCAACTGGACTCACCAGACCCTGTTCATCGCACAAGTATCTATCCGACTAGTAAGCATCTTAAAAGCTAAGTCTTGATATCTCTGTGTAAGTGCATCAAGTGTGTGTAAAGCGGCCTAAAACCAGCAGGGAAAATCAGCTCAGACCCATTCTGAGGATACATTTCCAACATAAAGAAGAAACAAGCAGGGCAAAACAGAGAGAAATTCTTCCAAAATGCGTTCAGGGACTGGCATGCAACCAGGATTGACCACATCTACAGCCCCAGCGGCAGAAGACATAAGGCTGGACACTCTTGGGGCTGAGACGATTGGTGAGGTTGGGAAAGCAAATGCAGACCCTTGAAAGGAATCCTGCGTGCTCCCCATTCCATGGGTCCCAACTCTCCAGGTTCAACGCAATCTTCCGACAGCGAAAGCACTCATTGGAAACCCAGCGGTTGCTACACCGTGGGATCGGGAAAGCTTTCTGAAACTCACCTCAGTTTTCATCTCCTGGTGCTCGTGTTCTCCATTCAGGCCCCCTTACTAACAATCTCCCCACTTGGAGACTCGGCGCCTTTCCATGCCTCTTTCGTACCGTCTGCAATTTGTCCGCAGGATGAACTGCAAGAGGGGGAACCAATGAGAGACTCGCTGGAGGTGTTTGGTCGGGCACATGTCACTCTCATTTCCCATCACGAAGAAGAATTCACCAGCGGTTCAGCCTGCCACCCCGGATCGACAATAGGGCGTGAAGCCATCCAGCCGTGTTGCGTCCCACTCACAAAAAAGCGACTTGGGAAATGGAGCTCAGGGGCACTGCACTTCCCAAACCTGCAGAGTTCTAAACGATAACTATCGCCCCAAAATATATTGAGGTCAGGCTACGAAGAGGCGCTGAACGCAAGGCAGAACTGCAGGAAACGGATGTCAACGGGTACATCGGAATGGCCCCGATAGCACATGAAAAGCGCCAGAACGTGGACAATGATGCGGTTGGCCAAAAAGGGCGTATGCGTTTTTTCCTGAATATATTCAGGAAAAAAACGCATACGCCCTTTTTGGCCAACCAAGCAACCTTGGAGAGCAAATCAGCACTACAAAGAAATCTCTCGCCCCCCCCCCGGGGCAAAAGGGCCAGGCGAAAAAAGTCTAAAAACCAGAAAGGCAGGACAGCCCACGGAGTCAAGGGAGCCTTGTTAAGCTGATGGGCGGGATGTCAATGGCCAACAGCCAATCTTCACAAGTGTATCCTCTTTCCCAAACCATGGAAAACACAGAACCACAGAGCATAGGGCACTTCCACACATGGGCGTTGACCTTGGGAAAATGAAAAAATCAACCAGACACAGGGACCCCAAAGTTGAGGGCTGCTGTCTTGACAAGAACCTCCACTCCGGTACACGTTTCATATCCCAGGAAAGAGCCAAGTGGACAAAGACGAGTGGACAAGTGGACAAAGACAAGTGGACAAGTGGACAAGTGGTGCTACGTAGGTCCAATGGAGTGTCACTCAGCCATGAAATCCACGTCATGAGGCTGGTAGCAGCATCCTGAGTGGATTTAGGTACGATCATCCTCAGTGAAATAAGTCCCACAAAAAAAGAAACTTATGATATCACTTATCGAGGGAATGTAAAAATCGCTCCCCATGCACTGAATCCCCAAACAGAACAGAGTCACGCTTTTAGAAAACACACTTATGCCTGCTTCAGGGGAAAGGTGAGGTGGGGTGACGCATAAAACTCGAGTTTGAAATGAGCACAGATACCCTTCCGAAAACCGAATATGGAATGGACACGACCTACTCCTTGCTCAATCAACTGGACTCACCAGACCCTGTTCATCGCACAAGTATCTATCCGACTAGTAAGCATCTTAAAAGCTAAGTCTTGATATCTCTGTGTAAGTGCATCAAGTGTGTGTCAAGCGGCCTAAAACCAGCAGGGAAAATCAGCTCAGACCCATTCTGAGGATACATTTCCAACATAAAGAAGAAACAAGCAGGGCAAAACAGAGAGAAATTCTTCCAAAATGCGTTCAGGGACTGGCATGCAACCAGGATTGACCACATCTACAGCCCCAGCGGCAGAAGACATAAGGCTGGACACTCTTGGGGCTGAGACGATTGGTGAGGTTGGGAAAGCAAATGCAGACCCTTGAAAGGAATCCTGCGTGCTCCCCATTCCATGGGTCCCAACTCTCCAGGTTCAACGCAATCTTCCGACAGCGAAAGCACTCATTGGAAACCCAGCGGTTGCTACACCGTGGGATCGGGAAAGCTTTCTGAAACTCACCTCAGTTTTCATCTCCTGGTGCTCGTGTTCTCCATTCAGGCCCCCTTACTAACAATCTCCCCACTTGGAGACTCGGCGCCTTTCCATGCCTCTTTCGTACCGTCTGCAATTTGTCCGCAGGATGAACTGCAAGAGGGGGAACCAATGAGAGACTCGCTGGAGGTGTTTGGTCGGGCACATGTCACTCTCATTTCCCATCACGAAGAAGAATTCACCAGCGGTTCAGCCTGCCACCCCGGATCGACAATAGGGCGTGAAGCCATCCAGCCGTGTTGCGTCCCACTCACAAAAAAGCGACTTGGGAAATGGAGCTCAGGGGCACTGCACTTCCCAAACCTGCAGAGTTCTAAACGATAACTATCGCCCCAAAATATATTGAGGTCAGGCTACGAAGAGGCGCTGAACGCAAGGCAGAACTGCAGGAAACGGATGTCAACGGGTACATCGGAATGGCCCCGATAGCACATGAAAAGCGCCAGAACGTGGACAATGATGCGGTTGGCCAAAAAGGGCGTATGCGTTTTTTCCTGAATATATTCAGGAAAAAACGCATACGCCCTTTTTGGCCAACCAAGCAACCTGGGAGAGCAAATCAGCACTACAAAGAAATCTCTCGCCCCCCCCCCCCCCCCCCGGGGCAAAAGGGCCAGGCGAAAAAAGTCTAAAAACCAGAAAGGCAGGACAGCCCACGGAGTCAAGGGAGCCTTGTTAAGCTGATGGGCGGGATGTCAATGGCCAACAGCCAATCTTCACAAGTGTATCCTCTTTCCCAAACCATGTAAAACACAGAACCACAGAGCATAGGGCACTTCCACACATGGGCGTTGACCTTGGGAAAATGAAAAAATCAACCAGACACAGGGACCCCAAAGTTGAGGGCTGCTGTCTTGACAAGAACCTCCACTCCGGTACACGTTTCATATCCCAGGAAAGAGCCAAGTGGACAAAGACGAGTGGACAAGTGGACAAAGACAAGTGGACAAGTGGACAAGTGGTGCTACGTAGGTCCAATGGAGTGTCACTCAGCCATGAAATCCACGTCATGAGGCTGGTAGCAGCATCCTGAGTGGATTTAGGTACGATCATCCTCAGTGAAATAAGTCCCACAAAAAAAGAAACTTATGATATCACTTATCGAGGGAATGTAAAAATCGCTCCCCATGCACTGAATCCCCAAACAGAACAGAGTCACGCTTTTAGAAAACACACTTATGCCTGCTTCAGGGGAAAGCTGAGGTGGGGTGACGCATAAAACTCGAGTTTGAAATGAGCACAGATACCCTTCCGAAAACCGAATATGGAATGGACACGACCTACTCCTTGCTCAATCAACTGGACTCACCAGACCCTGTTCATCGCACAAGTATCTATCCGACTAGTAAGCATCTTCAAAGCTAAGTCTTGATATCTCTGTGTAAGTGCATCAAGTGTGTGTCAAGCGGCCTAAAACCAGCAGGGAAAATCAGCTCAGACCCATTCTGAGGATACATTTCCAACATAAAGAAGAAACAAGCAGGGCAAAACAGAGAGAAATTCTTCCAAAATGCGTTCAGGGACTGGCATGCAACCAGGATTGACCACATCTACAGCCCCAGCGGCAGAAGACATAAGGCTGGACACTCTTGGGGCTGAGACGATTGGTGAGGTTGGGAAAGCAAATGCAGACCCTTGAAAGGAATCCTGCGTGCTCCCCATTCCATGGGTCCCAACTCTCCAGGTTCAACGCAATCTTCCGACAGCGAAAGCACTCATTGGAAACCCAGCGGTTGCTACACCGAGGGATCGGGAAAGCTTTCTGAAACTCACCTCAGTTTTCATCTCCTGGTGCTCGTGTTCTCCATTCAGGCCCCCTTACTAACAATCTCCCCACTTGGAGACTCGGCGCCTTTCCATGCCTCTTTCGTACCGTCTGCAATTTGTCCGCAGGATGAACTGCAAGAGGGGGAACCAATGAGAGACTCGCTGGAGGTGTTTGGTCGGGCACATGTCACTCTCATTTCCCATCACGAAGAAGAATTCACCAGCGGTTCAGCCTGCCACCCCGGATCGACAATAGGGCGTGAAGCCATCCAGCCGTGTTGCGTCCCACTCACAAAAAAGCGACTTGGGAAATGGAGCTCAGGGGCACTGCACTTCCCAAACCTGCAGAGTTCTAAACGATAACTATCGCCCCAAAATATATTGAGGTCAGGCTACGAAGAGGCGCTGAACGCAAGGCAGAACTGCAGGAAACGGATGTCAACGGGTACATCGGAATGGCCCCGATAGCACATGAAAAGCGCCAGAACGTGGACAATGATGCGGTTGGCCAAAAAGGGCGTATGCGTTTTTTCCTGAATATATTCAGGAAAAAACGCATACGCCCTTTTTGGCCAACCAAGCAACCTGGGAGAGCAAATCAGCACTACAAAGAAATCTCTCGCCCCCCCCCCCGGGGCAAAAGGGCCAGGCGAAAAAAGTCTAAAAACCAGAAAGGCAGGACAGCCCACGGAGTCAAGGGAGCCTTGTTAAGCTGATGGGCGGGATGTCAATGGCCAACAGCCAATCTTCACAAGTGTATCCTCTTTCCCAAACCATGGAAAACACAGAACCACAGAGCATAGGGCACTTCCACACATGGGCGTTGACCTTGGGAAAATGAAAAAATCAACCAGACACAGGGACCCCAAAGTTGAGGGCTGCTGTCTTGACAAGAACCTCCACTCCGGTACACGTTTCATATCCCAGGAAAGAGCCAAGTGGACAAAGACGAGTGGACAAGTGGACAAGTGGACAAGTGGTGCTCCGTAGGTCCAATGGAGTGTCACTCAGCCATGAAATCCACGTCATGAGGCTGGTAGCAGCATCCTGAGTGGATTTAGGTACGATCATCCTCAGTGAAATAAGTCCCACAAAAAAAGAAACTTATGATATCACTTATCGAGGGAATGTAAAAATCGCTCCCCATGCACTGAATCCCCAAACAGAACAGAGTCACGCTTTTAGAAAACACACTTATGCCTGCTTCAGGGGAAAGGTGAGGTGGGGTGACGCATAAAACTCGAGTTTGAAATGAGCACAGATACCCTTCCGAAAACCGAATATGGAATGGACACGACCTACTCCTTGCTCAATCAACTGGACTCACCAGACCCTGTTCATCGCACAAGTATCTATCCGACTAGTAAGCATCTTAAAAGCTAAGTCTTGATATCTCTGTGTAAGTGCATCAAGTGTGTGTAAAGCGGCCTAAAACCAGCAGGGAAAATCAGCTCAGACCCATTCTGAGGATACATTTCCAACATAAAGAAGAAACAAGCAGGGCAAAACAGAGAGAAATTCTTCCAAAATGCGTTCAGGGACTGGCATGCAACCAGGATTGACCACATCTACAGCCCCAGCGGCAGAAGACATAAGGCTGGACACTCTTGGGGCTGAGACGATTGGTGAGGTTGGGAAAGCAAATGCAGACCCTTGAAAGGAATCCTGCGTGCTCCCCATTCCATGGGTCCCAACTCTCCAGGTTCAACGCAATCTTCCGACAGCGAAAGCACTCATTGGAAACCCAGCGGATGCTACACCGTGGGATCGGGAAAGCTTTCTGAAACTCACCTCAGTTTTCATCTCCTGGTGCTCGTGTTCTCCATTCAGGCCCCCTTACTAACAATCTCCCCACTTGGAGACTCGGCGCCTTTCCATGCCTCTTTCGTACCGTCTGCAATTTGTCCACAGGATAAACTGCAAGAGGGGGAACCAATGAGAGACTCGCTGGAGGTGTTTGGTCGGGCACATGTCACTCTCATTTCCCATCACGAAGAAGAATTCACCAGCGGTTCAGCCTGCCACCCCGGATCGACAATAGGGCGTGAAGCCATCCAGCCGTGTTGCGTCCCACTCACAAAAAAGCGACTTGGGAAATGGAGCTCAGGGGCACTGCACTTCCCAAACCTGCAGAGTTCTAAACGATAACTATCGCCCCAAAATATATTGAGGGCAGGCTACGAAGAGGCGCTGAACGCAAGGCAGAACTGCAGGAAACGGATGTCAACGGGTACATCGGAATGGCCCCGATAGCACATGAAAAGCACCAGAACGTGGACAATGATGCGGTTGGCCAAAAAGGGCGTATGCGTTTTTTCCTGAATATATTCAGGAAAAAACGCATACGCCCTTTTTGGCCAACCAAGCAACCTGGGAGAGCAAATCAGCATTACAAAGAAATCTCTCGCCCCCCCCCCCGGGGCAAAAGGGCCAGGCGAAAAAAGTCTAAAAACCAGAAAGGCAGGACAGCCCACGGAGTCAAGGGAGCCTTGTTAAGCTGATGGGCGGGATGTCAATGGCCAACAGCCAATCTTCACAAGTGTATCCTCTTTCCCAAACCATGGAAAAAAAAGAACCACAGAGCATAGGGCACTTCCACACATGGGCGTTGACCTTGGGAAAATGAAAAAATCAACCAGACACAGGGACCCCAAAGTTGAGGGCTGCTGTCTTGACAAGAACCTCCACTCCGGTACACGTTTCATATCCCAGGAAAGAGCCAAGTGGACAAAGACGAGTGGACAAGTGGACAAGTGCAGAAGTGGTGCTACGTAGGTCCAATGGAGTGTCACTCAGCCATGAAATCCACGTCATGAGGCTGGTAGCAGCATCCTGAGTGGATTTAGGTACGATCATCCTCAGTGAAATAAGTCCCACAAAAAAAGAAACTTATGATATCACTTATCGAGGGAATGTAAAAATCGCTCCCCATGCACTGAATCCCCAAACAGAACAGAGTCACGCTTTTAGAAAACACACTTATGCCTGCTTCAGGGGAAAGGTGAGGTGGGGTGACGCATAAAACTCGAGTTTGAAATGAGCACAGATACCCTTCCGAAAACCGAATATGGAATGGACACGACCTACTCCTTGCTCAATCAACTGGACTCACCAGACCCTGTTCATCGCACAAGTATCTATCCGACTAGTAAGCATCTTCAAAGCTAAGTCTTGATATCTCTGTGTAAGTGCATCAAGTGTGTGTCAAGCGGCCTAAAACCAGCAGGGAAAATCAGCTCAGACCCATTCTGAGGATACATTTCCAACATAAAGAAGAAACAAGCAGGGCAAAACAGAGAGAAATTCTTCCAAAATGCGTTCAGGGACTGGCATGCAACCAGGATTGACCACATCTACAGCCCCAGCGGCAGAAGACATAAGGCTGGACACTCTTGGGGCTGAGACGATTGGTGAGGTTGGGAAAGCAAATGCAGACCCTTGAAAGGAATCCTGCGTGCTCCCCATTCCATGGGTCCCAACTCTCCAGGTTCAACGCAATCTTCCGACAGCGAAAGCACTCATTGGAAACCCAGCGGATGCTACACCGTGGGATCGGGAAAGCTTTCTGAAACTCACCTCAGTTTTCATCTCCTGGTGCTCGTGTTCTCCATTCAGGCCCCCTTACTAACAATCTCCCCACTTGGAGACTCGGCGCCTTTCCATGCCTCTTTCGTACCGTCTGCAATTTGTCCGCAGGATGAACTGCAAGAGGGGGAACCAATGAGAGACTCGCTGGAGGTGTTTGGTCGGGCACATGTCACTCTCATTTCCCATCACGAAGAAGAATTCACCAGCGGTTCAGCCTGCCACCCCGGATCGACAATAGGGCGTGAAGCCATCCAGCCGTGTTGCGTCCCACTCACAAAAAAGCGACTTGGGAAATGGAGCTCAGGGGCACTGCACTTCCCAAACCTGCAGAGTTCTAAACGATAACTATCGCCCCAAAATATATTGAGGGCAGGCTACGAAGAGGCGCTGAACGCAAGGCAGAACTGCAGGAAACGGATGTCAACGGGTACATCGGAATGGCCCCGATAGCACATGAAAAGCGCCAGAACGTGGACAATGATGCGGTTGGCCAAAAAGGACGTATTCGTTTTTACCTGAATATATTCAGGAAAAAACGCATACGCCCTTTTTGGCCAACCAAGCAACCTGGGAGAGCAAATCAGCACTACAAAGAAATCTCTCGCCCCCCCCCATGGGCAAAAGGGCCAGGCGAAAAAAGTCTAAAAACCAGAAAGGCAGGACAGCCCACGGAGTCAAGGGAGCCTTGTTAAGCTGATGGGCGGGATGTCAATGGCCAACAGCCAATCTTCACAAGTGTATCCTCTTTCCCAAACCATGTAAAACACAGAACCACAGAGCATAGGGCACTTCCACACATGGGCGTTGACCTTGGGAAAATGAAAAAATCAACCAGACACAGGGACCCCAAAGTTGAGGGCTGCTGTCTTGACAAGAACCTCCACTCCGGTACACGTTTCATATCCCAGGAAAGAGCCAAGTGGACAAAGACGAGTGGACAAGTGGACAAAGATAAGTGGACAAGTGGACAAGTGGTGCTACGTAGGTCCAATGGAGTGTCACTCAGCCATGAAATCCACGTCATGAGGCTGGTAGCAGCATCCTGAGTGGATTTAGGTACAATCATCCTCAGTGAAATAAGTCCCACAAAAAAAGAAACTTATGATATCACTTATCGAGGGAATGTAAAAATCGCTCCCCATGCACTGAATCCCCAAACAGAACAGAGTCACGCTTTTAGAAAACACACTTATGCCTGCTTCAGGGGAAAGGTGAGGTGGGGTGACGCATAAAACTCGAGTTTGAAATGAGCACAGATACCCTTCCGAAAACCGAATATGGAATGGACACGACCTACTCCTTGCTCAATCAACTGGACTCACCAGACCCTGTTCATCGCACAAGTATCTATCCGACTAGTAAGCATCTTCAAAGCTAAGTCTTGATATCTCTGTGTAAGTGCATCAAGTGTGTGTCAAGCGGCCTAAAACCAGCAGGGAAAATCAGCTCAGACCCATTCTGAGGATACATTTCCAACATAAAGAAGAAACAAGCAGGGCAAAACAGAGAGAAATTCTTCCAAAATGCGTTCAGGGACTGGCATGCAACCAGGATTGACCACATCTACAGCCCCAGCGGCAGAAGACATAAGGCTGGACACTCTTGGGGCTGAGACGATTGGTGAGGTTGGGAAAGCAAATGCAGACCCTTGAAAGGAATCCTGCGTGCTCCCCATTCCATGGGTCCCAACTCTCCAGGTTCAACGCAATCTTCCGACAGCGAAAGCACTCATTGGAAACCCAGCGGATGCTACACCGTGGGATCGGGAAAGCTTTCTGAAACTCACCTCAGTTTTCATCTCCTGGTGCTCGTGTTCTCCATTCAGGCCCCCTTACTAACAATCTCCCCACTTGGAGACTCGGCGCCTTTCCATGCCTCTTTCGTACCGTCTGCAATTTGTCCGCAGGATGAACTGCAAGAGGGGGAACCAATGAGAGACTCGCTGGAGGTGTTTGGTCGGGCACATGTCACTCTCATTTCCCATCACGAAGAAGAATTCACCAGCGGTTCAGCCTGCCACCCCGGATCGACAATAGGGCGTGAAGCCATCCAGCCGTGTTGCGTCCCACTCACAAAAAAGCGACTTGGGAAATGGAGCTCAGGGGCACTGCACTTCCCAAACCTGCAGAGTTCTAAACGATAACTATCGCCCCAAAATATATTGAGGTCAGGCTACGAAGAGGCGTTGAACGCAAGGCAGAATTGCAGGAAACGGATGTCAACGGGTACATCGGAATGGCCCCGATAGCACATGAAAAGCGCCAGAACGTGGACAATGATGCGGTCGGCCAAAAAGGGCGTATGCGTTTTTTCCTGAATATATTCAGGAAAAAACGCATACGCCCTTTTTGGCCAACCAAGCAACCTGGGAGAGCAAATCAGCACTACAAAGAAATCTCTCGCCCCCCCCCCGGGGCAAAAGGGCCAGGCGAAAAAAGTCTAAAAACCAGAAAGGCAGGACAGCCCACGGAGTCAAGGGAGCCTTGTTAAGCTGATGGGCGGGATGTCAATGGCCAACAGCCAATCTTCACAAGTGTATCCTCTTTCCCAAACCATGGAAAAAAAAGAACCACAGAGCATAGGGCACTTCCACACATGGGCGTTGACCTTGGGAAAATGAAAAAATCAACCAGACACAGGGACCCCAAAGTTGAGGGCTGCTGTCTTGACAAGAACCTCCACTCCGGTACACGTTTCATATCCCAGGAAAGAGCCAAGTGGACAAAGACGAGTGGACAAGTGGACAAGTGCAGAAGTGGTGCTACGTAGGTCCAATGGAGTGTCACTCAGCCATGAAATCCACGTCATGAGGCTGGTAGCAGCATCCTGAGTGGATTTAGGTACGATCATCCTCAGTGAAATAAGTCCCACAAAAAAAGAAACTTATGATATCACTTATCGAGGGAATGTAAAAATCGCTCCCCATGCACTGAATCCCCAAACAGAACAGAGTCACGCTTTTAGAAAACACACTTATGCCTGCTTCAGGGGAAAGGTGAGGTGGGGTGACGCATAAAACTCGAGTTTGAAATGAGCACAGATACCCTTCCGAAAACCGAATATGGAATGGACACGACCTACTCCTTGCTCAATCAACTGGACTCACCAGACCCTGTTCATCGCACAAGTATCTATCCGACTAGTAAGCATCTTCAAAGCTAAGTCTTGATATCTCTGTGTAAGTGCATCAAGTGTGTGTCAAGCGGCCTAAAACCAGCAGGGAAAATCAGCTCAGACCCATTCTGAGGATACATTTCCAACATAAAGAAGAAACAAGCAGGGCAAAACAGAGAGAAATTCTTCCAAAATGCGTTCAGGGACTGGCATGCAACCAGGATTGACCACATCTACAGCCCCAGCGGCAGAAGACATAAGGCTGGACACTCTTGGGGCTGAGACGATTGGTGAGGTTGGGAAAGCAAATGCAGACCCTTGAAAGGAATCCTGCGTGCTCCCCATTCCATGGGTCCCAACTCTCCAGGTTCAACGCAATCTTCCGACAGCGAAAGCACTCATTGGAAACCCAGCGGATGCTACACCGTGGGATCGGGAAAGCTTTCTGAAACTCACCTCAGTTTTCATCTCCTGGTGCTCGTGTTCTCCATTCAGGCCCCCTTACTAACAATCTCCCCACTTGGAGACTCGGCGCCTTTCCATGCCTCTTTCGTACCGTCTGCAATTTGTCCGCAGGATGAACTGCAAGAGGGGGAACCAATGAGAGACTCGCTGGAGGTGTTTGGTCGGGCACATGTCACTCTCATTTCCCATCACGAAGAAGAATTCACCAGCGGTTCAGCCTGCCACCCCGGATCGACAATAGGGCGTGAAGCCATCCAGCCGTGTTGCGTCCCACTCACAAAAAAGCGACTTGGGAAATGGAGCTCAGGGGCACTGCACTTCCCAAACCTGCAGAGTTCTAAACGATAACTATCGCCCCAAAATATATTGAGGTCAGGCTACGAAGAGGCGTTGAACGCAAGGCAGAATTGCAGGAAACGGATGTCAACGGGTACATCGGAATGGCCCCGATAGCACATGAAAAGCGCCAGAACGTGGACAATGATGCGGTCGGCCAAAAAGGGCGTATGCGTTTTTTCCTGAATATATTCAGGAAAAAACGCATACGCCCTTTTTGGCCAACCAAGCAACCTGGGAGAGCAAATCAGCACTACAAAGAAATCTCTCGCCCCCCCCCCGGGGCAAAAGGGCCAGGCGAAAAAAGTCTAAAAACCAGAAAGGCAGGACAGCCCACGGAGTCAAGGGAGCCTTGTTAAGCTGATGGGCGGGATGTCAATGGCCAACAGCCAATCTTCACAAGTGTATCCTCTTTCCCAAACCATGGAAAAAAAAGAACCACAGAGCATAGGGCACTTCCACACATGGGCGTTGACCTTGGGAAAATGAAAAAATCAACCAGACACAGGGACCCCAAAGTTGAGGGCTGCTGTCTTGACAAGAACCTCCACTCCGGTACACGTTTCATATCCCAGGAAAGAGCCAAGTGGACAAAGACGAGTGGACAAGTGGACAAGTGCAGAAGTGGTGCTACGTAGGTCCAATGGAGTGTCACTCAGCCATGAAATCCACGTCATGAGGCTGGTAGCAGCATCCTGAGTGGATTTAGGTACGATCATCCTCAGTGAAATAAGTCCCACAAAAAAAGAAACTTATGATATCACTTATCGAGGGAATGTAAAAATCGCTCCCCATGCACTGAATCCCCAAACAGAACAGAGTCACGCTTTTAGAAAACACACTTATGCCTGCTTCAGGGGAAAGGTGAGGTGGGGTGACGCATAAAACTCGAGTTTGAAATGAGCACAGATACCCTTCCGAAAACCGAATATGGAATGGACACGACCTACTCCTTGCTCAATCAACTGGACTCACCAGACCCTGTTCATCGCACAAGTATCTATCCGACTAGTAAGCATCTTCAAAGCTAAGTCTTGATATCTCTGTGTAAGTGCATCAAGTGTGTGTCAAGTGGCCTAAAACCAGCAGGGAAAATCAGCTCAGACCCATTCTGAGGATACATTTCCAACATAAAGAAGAAACAAGCAGGGCAAAACAGAGAGAAATTCTTCCAAAATGCGTTCAGGGACTGGCATGCAACCAGGATTGACCACATCTACAGCCCCAGCGGCAGAAGACATAAGGCTGGACACTCTTGGGGCTGAGACGATTGGTGAGGTTGGGAAAGCAAATGCAGACCCTTGAAAGGAATCCTGCGTGCTCCCCATTCCATGGGTCCCAACTCTCCAGGTTCAACGCAATCTTCCGACAGCGAAAGCACTCATTGGAAACCCAGCGGATGCTACACCGTGGGATCGGGAAAGCTTTCTGAAACTCACCTCAGTTTTCATCTCCTGGTGCTCGTGTTCTCCATTCAGGCCCCCTTACTAACAATCTCCCCACTTGGAGACTCGGCGCCTTTCCATGCCTCTTTCGTACCGTCTGCAATTTGTCCGCAGGATGAACTGCAAGAGGGGGAACCAATGAGAGACTCGCTGGAGGTGTTTGGTCGGGCACATGTCACTCTCATTTCCCATCACGAAGAAGAATTCACCAGCGGTTCAGCCTGCCACCCCGGATCGACAATAGGGCGTGAAGCCATCCAGCCGTGTTGCGTCCCACTCACAAAAAAGCGACTTGGGAAATGGAGCTCAGGGGCACTGCACTTCCCAAACCTGCAGAGTTCTAAACGATAACTATCGCCCCAAAATATATTGAGGTCAGGCTACGAAGAGGCGTTGAACGCAAGGCAGAATTGCAGGAAACGGATGTCAACGGGTACATCGGAATGGCCCCGATAGCACATGAAAAGCGCCAGAACGTGGACAATGATGCGGTCGGCCAAAAAGGGCGTATGCGTTTTTTCCTGAATATATTCAGGAAAAAACGCATACGCCCTTTTTGGCCAACCAAGCAACCTGGGAGAGCAAATCAGCACTACAAAGAAATCTCTCGCCCCCCCCCCGGGGCAAAAGGGCCAGGCGAAAAAAGTCTAAAAACCAGAAAGGCAGGACAGCCCACGGAGTCAAGGGAGCCTTGTTAAGCTGATGGGCGGGATGTCAATGGCCAACAGCCAATCTTCACAAGTGTATCCTCTTTCCCAAACCATGGAAAACACAGAACCACAGAGCATAGGGCACTTCCACACATGGGCGTTGACCTTGGGAAAATGAAAAAATCAACCAGACACAGGGACCCCAAAGTTGAGGGCTGCTGTCTTGACAAGAACCTCCACTCCGGTACACGTTTCATATCCCAGGAAAGAGCCAAGTGGACAAAGACCAGTGGACAAGTGGACAAGTGCAGAAGTGGTGCTACGTAGGTCCAATGGAGTGTCACTCAGCCATGAAATCCACGTCATGAGGCTGGTAGCAGCATCCTGAGTGGATTTAGGTACGATCATCCTCAGTGAAATAAGTCCCACAAAAAAAGAAACTTATGATATCACTTATCGAGGGAATGTAAAAATCGCTCCCCATGCACTGAATCCCCAAACAGAACAGAGTCACGCTTTTAGAAAACACACTTATGCCTGCTTCAGGGGAAAGGTGAGGTGGGGTGACGCATAAAACTCGAGTTTGAAATGAGCACAGATACCCTTCCGAAAACCGAATATGGAATGGACACGACCTACTCCTTGCTCAATCAACTGGACTCACCAGACCCTGTTCATCGCACAAGTATCTATCCGACTAGTAAGCATCTTCAAAGCTAAGTCTTGATATCTCTGTGTAAGTGCATCAAGTGTGTGTAAAGCGGCCTAAAACCAGCAGGGAAAATCAGCTCAGACCCATTCTGAGGATACATTTCCAACATAAAGAAGAAACAAGCAGGGCAAAACAGAGAGAAATTCTTCCAAAATGCGTTCAGGGACTGGCATGCAACCAGGATTGACCACATCTACAGCCCCAGCGGCAGAAGACATAAGGCTGGACACTCTTGGGGCTGAGACGATTGGTGAGGTTGGGAAAGCAAATGCAGACCCTTGAAAGGAATCCTGCGTGCTCCCCATTCCATGGGTCCCAACTCTCCAGGTTCAACGCAATCTTCCGACAGCGAAAGCACTCATTGGAAACCCAGCGGATGCTACATCGTGGGATCGGGAAAGCTTTCTGAAACTCACCTCAGTTTTCATCTCCTGGTGCTCGTGTTCTCCATTCAGGCCCCCTTACTAACAATCTCCCCACTTGGAGACTCGGCGCCTTTCCATGCCTCTTTCGTACCGTCTGCAATTTGTCCGCAGGATGAACTGCAAGAGGGGGAACCAATGAGAGACTCGCTGGAGGTGTTTGGTCGGGCACATGTCACTCTCATTTCCCATCACGAAGAAGAATTCACCAGCGGTTCAGCCTGCCACCCCGGATCGACAATAGGGCGTGAAGCCATCCAGCCGTGTTGCGTCCCACTCACAAAAAAGCGACTTGGGAAATGGAGCTCAGGGGCACTGCACTTCCCAAACCTGCAGAGTTCTAAACGATAACTATCGCCCCAAAATATATTGAGGTCAGGCTACGAAGAGGCGTTGAACGCAAGGCAGAATTGCAGGAAACGGATGTCAACGGGTACATCGGAATGGCCCCGATAGCACATGAAAAGCGCCAGAACGTGGACAATGATGCGGTTGGCCAAAAAGGGCGTATGCGTTTTTTCCTGAATATATTCAGGAAAAAACGCATACGCCCTTTTTGGCCAACCAAGCAACCTGGGAGAGCAAATCAGCACTACAAAGAAATCTCTCGCCCCCCCCCCCCCCGGGGGGCAAAAGGGCCAGGCGAAAAAAGTCTAAAAACCAGAAAGGCAGGACAGGCCACGGAGTCAAGGGAGCCTTGTTAAGCTGATGGGCGGGATGTCAATGGCCAACAGCCAATCTTCACAAGTGTATCCTCTTTCCCAAACCATGTAAAACACAGAACCACAGAGCATAGGGCACTTCCACACATGGGCGTTGACCTTGGGAAAATGAAAAAATCAACCAGACACAGGGACCCCAAAGTTGAGGGCTGCTGTCTTGACAAGAACCTCCACTCCGGTACACGTTTCATATCCCAGGAAAGAGCCAAGTGGACAAAGACGAGTGGACAAGTGGACAAGTGCAGAAGTGGTGCTACGTAGGTCCAATGGAGTGTCACTCAGCCATGAAATCCACGTCATGAGGCTGGTAGCAGCATCCTGAGTGGATTTAGGTACGATCATCCTCAGTGAAATAAGTCCCACAAAAAAAGAAACTTATGATATCACTTATCGAGGGAATGTAAAAATCGCTCCCCATGCACTGAATCCCCAAACAGAACAGAGTCACGCTTTTAGAAAACACACTTATGCCTGCTTCAGGGGAAAGGTGAGGTGGGGTGACGCATAAAACTCGAGTTTGAAATGAGCACAGATACCCTTCCGAAAACCGAATATGGAATGGACACGACCTACTCCTTGCTCAATCAACTGGACTCACCAGACCCTGTTCATCGCACAAGTATCTATCCGACTAGTAAGCATCTTAAAAGCTAAGTCTTGATATCTCTGTGTAAGTGCATCAAGTGTGTGTAAAGCGGCCTAAAACCAGCAGGGAAAATCAGCTCAGACCCATTCTGAGGATACATTTCCAACATAAAGAAGAAACAAGCAGGGCAAAACAGAGAGAAATTCTTCCAAAATGCGTTCAGGGACTGGCATGCAACCAGGATTGACCACATCTACAGCCCCAGCGGCAGAAGACATAAGGCTGGACACTCTTGGGGCTGAGACGATTGGTGAGGTTGGGAAAGCAAATGCAGACCCTTGAAAGGAATCCTGCGTGCTCCCCATTCCATGGGTCCCAACTCTCCAGGTTCAACGCAATCTTCCGACAGCGAAAGCACTCATTGGAAACCCAGCGGATGCTACACCGTGGGATCGGGAAAGCTTTCTGAAACTCACCTCAGTTTTCCTCTCCTGGTGCTCGTGTTCTCCATTCAGGCCCCCTTACTAACAATCTCCCCACTTGGAGACTCGGCGCCTTTCCATGCCTCTTTCGTACCGTCTGCAATTTGTCCGCAGGATGAACTGCAAGAGGGGGAACCAATGAGGGACTCGCTGGAGGTGTTTGGTCGGGCACATGTCACTCTCATTTCCCATCACGAAGAAGAATTCACCAGCGGTTCAGCCTGCCACCCCGGATCGACAATAGGGCGTGAAGCCATCCAGCCGTGTTGCGTCCCACTCACAAAAAAGCGACTTGGGAAATGGAGCTCAGGGGCACTGCACTTCCCAAACCTGCAGAGTTCTAAACGATAACTATCGCCCCAAAATATATTGAGGGCAGGCTACGAAGAGGCGCTGAACGCAAGGCAGAACTGCAGGAAACGGATGTCAACGGGTACATCGGAATGGCCCCGATAGCACATGAAAAGCACCAGAACGTGGACAATGATGCGGTTGGCCAAAAAGGGCGTATGCGTTTTTTCCTGAATATATTCAGGAAAAAACGCATACGCCCTTTTTGGCCAACCAAGCAACCTGGGAGAGCAAATCAGCATTACAAAGAAATCTCTCGCCCCCCCCCCGGGGGGCAAAAGGGCCAGGCGAAAAAAGTCTAAAAACCAGAAAGGCAGGACAGGCCACGGAGTCAAGGGAGCCTTGTTAAGCTGATGGGCGGGATGTCAATGGCCAACAGCCAATCTTCACAAGTGTATCCTCTTTCCCAAACCATAGAAAAAAAAGAACCACAGAGCATAGGGCACTTCCACACATGGGCGTTGACCTTGGGAAAATGAAAAAATCAACCAGACACAGGGACCCCAAAGTTGAGGGCTGCTGTCTTGACAAGAACCTCCACTCCGGTACACGTTTCATATCCCAGGAAAGAGCCAAGTGGACAAAGACGAGTGGACAAGTGGACAAAGACAAGTGGACAAGTGGACAAGTGGTGCTACGTAGGTCCAATGGAGTGTCACTCAGCCATGAAATCCACGTCATGAGGCTGGTAGCAGCATCCTGAGTGGATTTAGGTACGATCATCCTCAGTGAAATAAGTCCCACAAAAAAAGAAACTTATGATATCACTTATCGAGGGAATGTAAAAATCGCTCCCCATGCACTGAATCCCCAAACAGAACAGAGTCACGCTTTTAGAAAACACACTTATGCCTGCTTCAGGGGAAAGGTGAGGTGGGGTGACGCATAAAACTCGAGTTTGAAATGAGCACAGATACCCTTCCGAAAACCGAATATGGAATGGACACGACCTACTCCTTGCTCAATCAACTGGACTCACCAGACCCTCTTCATCGCACAAGTATCTATCCGACTAGTAAGCATCTTAAAAGCTAAGTCTTGATATCTCTGTGTAAGTGCATCAAGTGTGTGTAAAGCGGCCTAAAACCAGCAGGGAAAATCAGCTCAGACCCATTCTGAGGATACATTTCCAACATAAAGAAGAAACAAGCAGGGCAAAACAGAGAGAAATTCTTCCAAAATGCGTTCAGGGACTGGCATGCAACCAGGATTGACCACATCTACAGCCCCAGCGGCAGAAGACATAAGGCTGGACACTCTTGGGGCTGAGACGATTGGTGAGGTTGGGAAAGCAAATGCAGACCCTTGAAAGGAATCCTGCGTGCTCCCCATTCCATGGGTCCCAACTCTCCAGGTTCAACGCAATCTTCCGACAGCGAAAGCACTCATTGGAAACCCAGCGGATGCTACACCGTGGGATCGGGAAAGCTTTCTGAAACTCACCTCAGTTTTCCTCTCCTGGTGCTCGTGTTCTCCATTCAGGCCCCCTTACTAACAATCTCCCCACTTGGAGACTCGGCGCCTTTCCATGCCTCTTTCGTACCGTCTGCAATTTGTCCGCAGGATGAACTGCAAGAGGGGGAACCAATGAGAGACTCGCTGGAGGTGTTTGGTCGGGCACATGTCACTCTCATTTCCCATCACGAAGAAGAATTCACCAGCGGTTCAGCCTGCCACCCCGGATCGACAATAGGGCGTGAAGCCATCCAGCCGTGTTGCGTCCCACTCACAAAAAAGCGACTTGGGAAATGGAGCTCAGGGGCACTGCACTTCCCAAACCTGCAGAGTTCTAAACGATAACTATCGCCCCAAAATATATTGAGGTCAGGCTACGAAGAGGCGTTGAACGCACGGCAGAATTGCAGGAAACGGATGTCAACGGGTACATCGGAATGGCCCCGATAGCACATGAAAAGCGCCAGAACGTGGACAATGATGCGGTTGGCCAAAAAGGGCGTATGCGTTTTTTCCTGAATATATTCAGGAAAAAACGCATACCCCCTTTTTGGCCAACCAAGCAACCTGGGAGAGCAAATCAGCACTACAAAGAAATCTCTCGCCCCCCCCCCGGGGGGCAAAAGGGCCAGGCGAAAAAAGTCTAAAAAGCAGAAAGGCAGGACAGCCCACGGAGTCAAGGGAGCCTTGTTAAGCTGATGGGCGGGATGTCAATGGCCAACAGCCAATCTTCACAAGTGTATCCTCTTTCCCAAACCATGTAAAACACAGAACCACAGAGCATAGGGCACTTCCACACATGGGCGTTGACCTTGGGAAAATGAAAAAATCAACCAGACACAGGGACCCCAAAGTTGAGGGCTGCTGTATTGACAAGAACCTCCACTCCGGTACACGTTTCATATCCCAGGAAAGAGCCAAGTGGACAAAGACGAGTGGACAAGTGGACAAGTGCAGAAGTGGTGCTACGTAGGTCCAATGGAGTGTCACTCAGCCATGAAATCCACGTCATGAGGCTGGTAGCAGCATCCTGAGTGGATTTAGGTACGATCATCCTCAGTGAAATAAGTCCCACAAAAAAAGAAACTTATGATATCACTTATCGAGGGAATGTAAAAATCGCTCCCCATGCACTGAATCCCCAAACAGAACAGAGTCACGCTTTTAGAAAACACACTTATGCCTGCTTCAGGGGAAAGGTGAGGTGGGGTGACGCATAAAACTCGAGTTTGAAATGAGCACAGATACCCTTCCGAAAACCGAATATGGAATGGACACGACCTACTCCTTGCTCAATCAACTGGACTCACCAGACCCTGTTCATCGCACAAGTATCTATCCGACTAGTAAGCATCTTCAAAGCTAAGTCTTGATATCTCTGTGTAAGTGCATCAAGTGTGTGTAAAGCGGCCTAAAACCAGCAGGGAAAATCAGCTCAGACCCATTCTGAGGATACATTTCCAACATAAAGAAGAAACAAGCAGGGCAAAACAGAGAGAAATTCTTCCAAAATGCGTTCAGGGACTGGCATGCAACCAGGATTGACCACATCTACAGCCCCAGCGGCAGAAGACATAAGGCTGGACACTCTTGGGGCTGAGACGATTGGTGAGGTTGGGAAAGCAAATGCAGACCCTTGAAAGGAATCCTGCGTGCTCCCCATTCCATGGGTCCCAACTCTCCAGGTTCAACGCAATCTTCCGACAGCGAAAGCACTCATTGGAAACCCAGCGGATGCTACATCGTGGGATCGGGAAAGCTTTCTGAAACTCACCTCAGTTTTCATCTCCTGGTGCTCGTGTTCTCCATTCAGGCCCCCTTACTAACAATCTCCCCACTTGGAGACTCGGCGCCTTTCCATGCCTCTTTCGTACCGTCTGCAATTTGTCCGCAGGATGAACTGCAAGAGGGGGAACCAATGAGAGACTCGCTGGAGGTGTTTGGTCGGGCACATGTCACTCTCATTTCCCATCACGAAGAAGAATTCACCAGCGGTTCAGCCTGCCACCCCGGATCGACAATAGGGCGTGAAGCCATCCAGCCGTGTTGCGTCCCACTCACAAAAAAGCGACTTGGGAAATGGAGCTCAGGGGCACTGCACTTCCCAAACCTGCAGAGTTCTAAACGATAACTATCGCCCCAAAATATATTGAGGTCAGGCTACGAAGAGGCGTTGAACGCAAGGCAGAATTGCAGGAAACGGATGTCAACGGGTACATCGGAATGGCCCCGATAGCACATGAAAAGCGCCAGAACGTGGACAATGATGCGGTTGGCCAAAAAGGGCGTATGCGTTTTTTCCTGAATATATTCAGGAAAAAACGCATACGCCCTTTTTGGCCAACCAAGCAACCTGGGAGAGCAAATCAGCACTACAAAGAAATCTCTCGCCCCCCCCCCCCGGGGGGCAAAAGGGCCAGGCGAAAAAAGTCTAAAAACCAGAAAGGCAGGACAGGCCACGGAGTCAAGGGAGCCTTGTTAAGCTGATGGGCGGGATGTCAATGGCCAACAGCCAATCTTCACAAGTGTATCCTCTTTCCCAAACCATGTAAAACACAGAACCACAGAGCATAGGGCACTTCCACACATGGGCGTTGACCTTGGGAAAATGAAAAAATCAACCAGACACAGGGACCCCAAAGTTGAGGGCTGCTGTCTTGACAAGAACCTCCACTCCGGTACACGTTTCATATCCCAGGAAAGAGCCAAGTGGACAAAGACGAGTGGACAAGTGGACAAGTGCAGAAGTGGTGCTACGTAGGTCCAATGGAGTGTCACTCAGCCATGAAATCCACGTCATGAGGCTGGTAGCAGCATCCTGAGTGGATTTAGGTACGATCATCCTCAGTGAAATAAGTCCCACAAAAAAAGAAACTTATGATATCACTTATCGAGGGAATGTAAAAATCGCTCCCCATGCACTGAATCCCCAAACAGAACAGAGTCACGCTTTTAGAAAACACACTTATGCCTGCTTCAGGGGAAAGGTGAGGTGGGGTGACGCATAAAACTCGAGTTTGAAATGAGCACAGATACCCTTCCGAAAACCGAATATGGAATGGACACGACCTACTCCTTGCTCAATCAACTGGACTCACCAGACCCTCTTCATCGCACAAGTATCTATCCGACTAGTAAGCATCTTAAAAGCTAAGTCTTGATATCTCTGTGTAAGTGCATCAAGTGTGTGTAAAGCGGCCTAAAACCAGCAGGGAAAATCAGCTCAGACCCATTCTGAGGATACATTTCCAACATAAAGAAGAAACAAGCAGGGCAAAACAGAGAGAAATTCTTCCAAAATGCGTTCAGGGACTGGCATGCAACCAGGATTGACCACATCTACAGCCCCAGCGGCAGAAGACATAAGGCTGGACACTCTTGGGGCTGAGACGATTGGTGAGGTTGGGAAAGCAAATGCAGACCCTTGAAAGGAATCCTGCGTGCTCCCCATTCCATGGGTCCCAACTCTCCAGGTTCAACGCAATCTTCCGACAGCGAAAGCACTCATTGGAAACCCAGCGGATGCTACACCGTGGGATCGGGAAAGCTTTCTGAAACTCACCTCAGTTTTCATCTCCTGCTGCTCGTGTTCTCCATTCAGGCCCCCTTACTAACAATCTCCCCACTTGGAGACTCGGCGCCTTTCCATGCCTCTTTCGTACCGTCTGCAATTTGTCCGCAGGATGAACTGCAAGAGGGGGAACCAATGAGAGACTCGCTGGAGGTGTTTGGTCGGGCACATGTCACTCTCATTTCCCATCACGAAGAAGAATTCACCAGCGGTTCAGCCTGCCACCCCGGATCGACAATAGGGCGTGAAGCCATCCAGCCGTGTTGCGTCCCACTCACAAAAAAGCGACTTGGGAAATGGAGCTCAGGGGCACTGCACTTCCCAAACCTGCAGAGTTCTAAACGATAACTATCGCCCCAAAATATATTGAGGTCAGGCTACGAAGAGGCGTTGAACGCACGGCAGAATTGCAGGAAACGGATGTCAACGGGTACATCGGAATGGCCCCGATAGCACATGAAAAGCGCCAGAACGTGGACAATGATGCGGTTGGCCAAAAAGGGCGTATGCGTTTTTTCCTGAATATATTCAGGAAAAAACGCATACGCCCTTTTTGGCCAACCAAGCAACCTGGCAGAGCAAATCAGCACTACAAAGAAATCTCTCGCCCCACCCCCCGGGGGGCAAAAGGGCCAGGCGAAAAAAGTCTAAAAAGCAGAAAGGCAGGACAGCCCACGGAGTCAAGGGAGCCTTGTTAAGCTGATGGGCGGGATGTCAATGGCCAACAGCCAATCTTCACAAGTGTATCCTCTTTCCCAAACCATGTAAAACACAGAACCACAGAGCATAGGGCACTTCCACACATGGGCGTTGACCTTGGGAAAATGAAAAAGTCAACCAGACACAGGGACCCCAAAGTTGAGGGCTGCTGTCTTGACAAGAACCTCCACTCCGGTACACGTTTCATATCCCAGGAAAGAGCCAAGTGGACAAAGACGAGTGGACAAGTGGACAAGTGCAGAAGTGGTGCTACGTAGGTCCAATGGAGTGTCACTCAGCCATGAAATCCACGTCATGAGGCTGGTAGCAGCATCCTGAGTGGATTTAGGTACGATCATCCTCAGTGAAATAAGTCCCACAAAAAAAGAAACTTATGATATCACTTATCGAGGGAATGTAAAAATCGCTCCCCATGCACTGAATCCCCAAACAGAACAGAGTCACGCTTTTAGAAAACACACTTATGCCTGCTTCAGGGGAAAGGTGAGGTGGGGTGACGCATAAAACTCGAGTTTGAAATGAGCACAGATACCCTTCCGAAAACCGAATATGGAATGGACACGACCTACTCCTTGCTCAATCAACTGGACTCACCAGACCCTGTTCATCGCACAAGTATCTATCCGACTAGTAAGCATCTTCAAAGCTAAGTCTTGATATCTCTGTGTAAGTGCATCAAGTGTGTGTCAAGCGGCCTAAAACCAGCAGGGAAAATCAGCTCAGACCCATTCTGAGGATACATTTCCAACATAAAGAAGAAACAAGCAGGGCAAAACAGAGAGAAATTCTTCCAAAATGCGTTCAGGGACTGGCATGCAACCAGGATTGACCACATCTACAGCCCCAGCGGCAGAAGACATAAGGCTGGACACTCTTGGGGCTGAGACGATTGGTGAGGTTGGGAAAGCAAATGCAGACCCTTGAAAGGAATCCTGCGTGCTCCCCATTCCATGGGTCCCAACTCTCCAGGTTCAACGCAATCTTCCGACAGCGAAAGCACTCATTGGAAACCCAGCGGATGCTACACCGTGGGATCGGGAAAGCTTTCTGAAACTCACCTCAGTTTTCATCTCCTGGTGCTCGTGTTCTCCATTCAGGCCCCCTTACTAACAATCTCCCCACTTGGAGACTCGGCGCCTTTCCATGCCTCTTTCGTACCGTCTGCAATTTGTCCGCAGGATGAACTGCAAGAGGGGGAACCAATGAGAGACTCGCTGGAGGTGTTTGGTCGGGCACATGTCACTCTCATTTCCCATCACGAAGAAGAATTCACCAGCGGTTCAGCCTGCCACCCCGGATCGACAATAGGGCGTGAAGCCATCCAGCCGTGTTGCGTCCCACTCACAAAAAAGCGACTTGGGAAATGGAGCTCAGGGGCACTGCACTTCCCAAACCTGCAGAGTTCTAAACGATAACTATCGCCCCAAAATATATTGAGGTCAGGCTACGAAGAGGCGTTGAACGCAAGGCAGAATTGCAGGAAACGGATGTCAACGGGTACATCGGAATGGCCCCGATAGCACATGAAAAGCGCCAGAACGTGGACAATGATGCGGTCGGCCAAAAAGGGCGTATGCGTTTTTTCCTGAATATATTCAGGAAAAAACGCATACGCCCTTTTTGGCCAACCAAGCAACCTGGGAGAGCAAATCAGCACTACAAAGAAATCTCTCGCCCCCCCCCCGGGGCAAAAGGGCCAGGCGAAAAAAGTCTAAAAACCAGAAAGGCAGGACAGCCCACGGAGTCAAGGGAGCCTTGTTAAGCTGATGGGCGGGATGTCAATGGCCAACAGCCAATCTTCACAAGTGTATCCTCTTTCCCAAACCATGGAAAAAAAAGAACCACAGAGCATAGGGCACTTCCACACATGGGCGTTGACCTTGGGAAAATGAAAAAATCAACCAGACACAGGGACCCCAAAGTTGAGGGCTGCTGTCTTGACAAGAACCTCCACTCCGGTACACGTTTCATATCCCAGGAAAGAGCCAAGTGGACAAAGACGAGTGGACAAGTGGACAAGTGCAGAAGTGGTGCTACGTAGGTCCAATGGAGTGTCACTCAGCCATGAAATCCACGTCATGAGGCTGGTAGCAGCATCCTGAGTGGATTTAGGTACGATCATCCTCAGTGAAATAAGTCCCACAAAAAAAGAAACTTATGATATCACTTATCGAGGGAATGTAAAAATCGCTCCCCATGCACTGAATCCCCAAACAGAACAGAGTCACGCTTTTAGAAAACACACTTATGCCTGCTTCAGGGGAAAGGTGAGGTGGGGTGACGCATAAAACTCGAGTTTGAAATGAGCACAGATACCCTTCCGAAAACCGAATATGGAATGGACACGACCTACTCCTTGCTCAATCAACTGGACTCACCAGACCCTGTTCATCGCACAAGTATCTATCCGACTAGTAAGCATCTTCAAAGCTAAGTCTTGATATCTCTGTGTAAGTGCATCAAGTGTGTGTCAAGTGGCCTAAAACCAGCAGGGAAAATCAGCTCAGACCCATTCTGAGGATACATTTCCAACATAAAGAAGAAACAAGCAGGGCAAAACAGAGAGAAATTCTTCCAAAATGCGTTCAGGGACTGGCATGCAACCAGGATTGACCACATCTACAGCCCCAGCGGCAGAAGACATAAGGCTGGACACTCTTGGGGCTGAGACGATTGGTGAGGTTGGGAAAGCAAATGCAGACCCTTGAAAGGAATCCTGCGTGCTCCCCATTCCATGGGTCCCAACTCTCCAGGTTCAACGCAATCTTCCGACAGCGAAAGCACTCATTGGAAACCCAGCGGATGCTACACCGTGGGATCGGGAAAGCTTTCTGAAACTCACCTCAGTTTTCATCTCCTGGTGCTCGTGTTCTCCATTCAGGCCCCCTTACTAACAATCTCCCCACTTGGAGACTCGGCGCCTTTCCATGCCTCTTTCGTACCGTCTGCAATTTGTCCGCAGGATGAACTGCAAGAGGGGGAACCAATGAGAGACTCGCTGGAGGTGTTTGGTCGGGCACATGTCACTCTCATTTCCCATCACGAAGAAGAATTCACCAGCGGTTCAGCCTGCCACCCCGGATCGACAATAGGGCGTGAAGCCATCCAGCCGTGTTGCGTCCCACTCACAAAAAAGCGACTTGGGAAATGGAGCTCAGGGGCACTGCACTTCCCAAACCTGCAGAGTTCTAAACGATAACTATCGCCCCAAAATATATTGAGGTCAGGCTACGAAGAGGCGTTGAACGCAAGGCAGAATTGCAGGAAACGGATGTCAACGGGTACATCGGAATGGCCCCGATAGCACATGAAAAGCGCCAGAACGTGGACAATGATGCGGTCGGCCAAAAAGGGCGTATGCGTTTTTTCCTGAATATATTCAGGAAAAAACGCATACGCCCTTTTTGGCCAACCAAGCAACCTGGGAGAGCAAATCAGCACTACAAAGAAATCTCTCGCCCCCCCCCCGGGGCAAAAGGGCCAGGCGAAAAAAGTCTAAAAACCAGAAAGGCAGGACAGCCCACGGAGTCAAGGGAGCCTTGTTAAGCTGATGGGCGGGATGTCAATGGCCAACAGCCAATCTTCACAAGTGTATCCTCTTTCCCAAACCATGGAAAACACAGAACCACAGAGCATAGGGCACTTCCACACATGGGCGTTGACCTTGGGAAAATGAAAAAATCAACCAGACACAGGGACCCCAAAGTTGAGGGCTGCTGTCTTGACAAGAACCTCCACTCCGGTACACGTTTCATATCCCAGGAAAGAGCCAAGTGGACAAAGACCAGTGGACAAGTGGACAAGTGCAGAAGTGGTGCTACGTAGGTCCAATGGAGTGTCACTCAGCCATGAAATCCACGTCATGAGGCTGGTAGCAGCATCCTGAGTGGATTTAGGTACGATCATCCTCAGTGAAATAAGTCCCACAAAAAAAGAAACTTATGATATCACTTATCGAGGGAATGTAAAAATCGCTCCCCATGCACTGAATCCCCAAACAGAACAGAGTCACGCTTTTAGAAAACACACTTATGCCTGCTTCAGGGGAAAGGTGAGGTGGGGTGACGCATAAAACTCGAGTTTGAAATGAGCACAGATACCCTTCCGAAAACCGAATATGGAATGGACACGACCTACTCCTTGCTCAATCAACTGGACTCACCAGACCCTGTTCATCGCACAAGTATCTATCCGACTAGTAAGCATCTTCAAAGCTAAGTCTTGATATCTCTGTGTAAGTGCATCAAGTGTGTGTAAAGCGGCCTAAAACCAGCAGGGAAAATCAGCTCAGACCCATTCTGAGGATACATTTCCAACATAAAGAAGAAACAAGCAGGGCAAAACAGAGAGAAATTCTTCCAAAATGCGTTCAGGGACTGGCATGCAACCAGGATTGACCACATCTACAGCCCCAGCGGCAGAAGACATAAGGCTGGACACTCTTGGGGCTGAGACGATTGGTGAGGTTGGGAAAGCAAATGCAGACCCTTGAAAGGAATCCTGCGTGCTCCCCATTCCATGGGTCCCAACTCTCCAGGTTCAACGCAATCTTCCGACAGCGAAAGCACTCATTGGAAACCCAGCGGATGCTACATCGTGGGATCGGGAAAGCTTTCTGAAACTCACCTCAGTTTTCATCTCCTGGTGCTCGTGTTCTCCATTCAGGCCCCCTTACTAACAATCTCCCCACTTGGAGACTCGGCGCCTTTCCATGCCTCTTTCGTACCGTCTGCAATTTGTCCGCAGGATGAACTGCAAGAGGGGGAACCAATGAGAGACTCGCTGGAGGTGTTTGGTCGGGCACATGTCACTCTCATTTCCCATCACGAAGAAGAATTCACCAGCGGTTCAGCCTGCCACCCCGGATCGACAATAGGGCGTGAAGCCATCCAGCCGTGTTGCGTCCCACTCACAAAAAAGCGACTTGGGAAATGGAGCTCAGGGGCACTGCACTTCCCAAACCTGCAGAGTTCTAAACGATAACTATCGCCCCAAAATATATTGAGGTCAGGCTACGAAGAGGCGTTGAACGCAAGGCAGAATTGCAGGAAACGGATGTCAACGGGTACATCGGAATGGCCCCGATAGCACATGAAAAGCGCCAGAACGTGGACAATGATGCGGTTGGCCAAAAAGGGCGTATGCGTTTTTTCCTGAATATATTCAGGAAAAAACGCATACGCCCTTTTTGGCCAACCAAGCAACCTGGGAGAGCAAATCAGCACTACAAAGAAATCTCTCGCCCCCCCCCCCCCCGGGGGGCAAAAGGGCCAGGCGAAAAAAGTCTAAAAACCAGAAAGGCAGGACAGGCCACGGAGTCAAGGGAGCCTTGTTAAGCTGATGGGCGGGATGTCAATGGCCAACAGCCAATCTTCACAAGTGTATCCTCTTTCCCAAACCATGTAAAACACAGAACCACAGAGCATAGGGCACTTCCACACATGGGCGTTGACCTTGGGAAAATGAAAAAATCAACCAGACACAGGGACCCCAAAGTTGAGGGCTGCTGTCTTGACAAGAACCTCCACTCCGGTACACGTTTCATATCCCAGGAAAGAGCCAAGTGGACAAAGACGAGTGGACAAGTGGACAAGTGCAGAAGTGGTGCTACGTAGGTCCAATGGAGTGTCACTCAGCCATGAAATCCACGTCATGAGGCTGGTAGCAGCATCCTGAGTGGATTTAGGTACGATCATCCTCAGTGAAATAAGTCCCACAAAAAAAGAAACTTATGATATCACTTATCGAGGGAATGTAAAAATCGCTCCCCATGCACTGAATCCCCAAACAGAACAGAGTCACGCTTTTAGAAAACACACTTATGCCTGCTTCAGGGGAAAGGTGAGGTGGGGTGACGCATAAAACTCGAGTTTGAAATGAGCACAGATACCCTTCCGAAAACCGAATATGGAATGGACACGACCTACTCCTTGCTCAATCAACTGGACTCACCAGACCCTGTTCATCGCACAAGTATCTATCCGACTAGTAAGCATCTTAAAAGCTAAGTCTTGATATCTCTGTGTAAGTGCATCAAGTGTGTGTAAAGCGGCCTAAAACCAGCAGGGAAAATCAGCTCAGACCCATTCTGAGGATACATTTCCAACATAAAGAAGAAACAAGCAGGGCAAAACAGAGAGAAATTCTTCCAAAATGCGTTCAGGGACTGGCATGCAACCAGGATTGACCACATCTACAGCCCCAGCGGCAGAAGACATAAGGCTGGACACTCTTGGGGCTGAGACGATTGGTGAGGTTGGGAAAGCAAATGCAGACCCTTGAAAGGAATCCTGCGTGCTCCCCATTCCATGGGTCCCAACTCTCCAGGTTCAACGCAATCTTCCGACAGCGAAAGCACTCATTGGAAACCCAGCGGATGCTACACCGTGGGATCGGGAAAGCTTTCTGAAACTCACCTCAGTTTTCCTCTCCTGGTGCTCGTGTTCTCCATTCAGGCCCCCTTACTAACAATCTCCCCACTTGGAGACTCGGCGCCTTTCCATGCCTCTTTCGTACCGTCTGCAATTTGTCCGCAGGATGAACTGCAAGAGGGGGAACCAATGAGGGACTCGCTGGAGGTGTTTGGTCGGGCACATGTCACTCTCATTTCCCATCACGAAGAAGAATTCACCAGCGGTTCAGCCTGCCACCCCGGATCGACAATAGGGCGTGAAGCCATCCAGCCGTGTTGCGTCCCACTCACAAAAAAGCGACTTGGGAAATGGAGCTCAGGGGCACTGCACTTCCCAAACCTGCAGAGTTCTAAACGATAACTATCGCCCCAAAATATATTGAGGGCAGGCTACGAAGAGGCGCTGAACGCAAGGCAGAACTGCAGGAAACGGATGTCAACGGGTACATCGGAATGGCCCCGATAGCACATGAAAAGCACCAGAACGTGGACAATGATGCGGTTGGCCAAAAAGGGCGTATGCGTTTTTTCCTGAATATATTCAGGAAAAAACGCATACGCCCTTTTTGGCCAACCAAGCAACCTGGGAGAGCAAATCAGCATTACAAAGAAATCTCTCGCCCCCCCCCCCGGGGCAAAAGGGCCAGGCGAAAAAAGTCTAAAAACCAGAAAGGCAGGACAGGCCACGGAGTCAAGGGAGCCTTGTTAAGCTGATGGGCGGGATGTCAATGGCCAACAGCCAATCTTCACAAGTGTATCCTCTTTCCCAAACCATAGAAAAAAAAGAACCACAGAGCATAGGGCACTTCCACACATGGGCGTTGACCTTGGGAAAATGAAAAAATCAACCAGACACAGGGACCCCAAAGTTGAGGGCTGCTGTCTTGACAAGAACCTCCACTCCGGTACACGTTTCATATCCCAGGAAAGAGCCAAGTGGACAAAGACGAGTGGACAAGTGGACAAAGACAAGTGGACAAGTGGACAAGTGGTGCTACGTAGGTCCAATGGAGTGTCACTCAGCCATGAAATCCACGTCATGAGGCTGGTAGCAGCATCCTGAGTGGATTTAGGTACGATCATCCTCAGTGAAATAAGTCCCACAAAAAAAGAAACTTATGATATCACTTATCGAGGGAATGTAAAAATCGCTCCCCATGCACTGAATCCCCAAACAGAACAGAGTCACGCTTTTAGAAAACACACTTATGCCTGCTTCAGGGGAAAGGTGAGGTGGGGTGACGCATAAAACTCGAGTTTGAAATGAGCACAGATACCCTTCCGAAAACCGAATATGGAATGGACACGACCTACTCCTTGCTCAATCAACTGGACTCACCAGACCCTCTTCATCGCACAAGTATCTATCCGACTAGTAAGCATCTTAAAAGCTAAGTCTTGATATCTCTGTGTAAGTGCATCAAGTGTGTGTAAAGCGGCCTAAAACCAGCAGGGAAAATCAGCTCAGACCCATTCTGAGGATACATTTCCAACATAAAGAAGAAACAAGCAGGGCAAAACAGAGAGAAATTCTTCCAAAATGCGTTCAGGGACTGGCATGCAACCAGGATTGACCACATCTACAGCCCCAGCGGCAGAAGACATAAGGCTGGACACTCTTGGGGCTGAGACGATTGGTGAGGTTGGGAAAGCAAATGCAGACCCTTGAAAGGAATCCTGCGTGCTCCCCATTCCATGGGTCCCAACTCTCCAGGTTCAACGCAATCTTCCGACAGCGAAAGCACTCATTGGAAACCCAGCGGATGCTACACCGTGGGATCGGGAAAGCTTTCTGAAACTCACCTCAGTTTTCCTCTCCTGGTGCTCGTGTTCTCCATTCAGGCCCCCTTACTAACAATCTCCCCACTTGGAGACTCGGCGCCTTTCCATGCCTCTTTCGTACCGTCTGCAATTTGTCCGCAGGATGAACTGCAAGAGGGGGAACCAATGAGAGACTCGCTGGAGGTGTTTGGTCGGGCACATGTCACTCTCATTTCCCATCACGAAGAAGAATTCACCAGCGGTTCAGCCTGCCACCCCGGATCGACAATAGGGCGTGAAGCCATCCAGCCGTGTTGCGTCCCACTCACAAAAAAGCGACTTGGGAAATGGAGCTCAGGGGCACTGCACTTCCCAAACCTGCAGAGTTCTAAATGATAACTATCGCCCCAAAATATATTGAGGTCAGGCTACGAAGAGGCGTTGAACGCACGGCAGAATTGCAGGAAACGGATGTCAACGGGTACATCGGAATGGCCCCGATAGCACATGAAAAGCGCCAGAACGTGGACAATGATGCGGTTGGCCAAAAAGGGCGTATGCGTTTTTTCCTGAATATATTCAGGAAAAAACGCATACCCCCTTTTTGGCCAACCAAGCAACCTGGGAGAGCAAATCAGCACTACAAAGAAATCTCTCGCCCCCCCCCCGGGGGGCAAAAGGGCCAGGCGAAAAAAGTCTAAAAAGCAGAAAGGCAGGACAGCCCACGGAGTCAAGGGAGCCTTGTTAAGCTGATGGGCGGGATGTCAATGGCCAACAGCCAATCTTCACAAGTGTATCCTCTTTCCCAAACCATGTAAAACACAGAACCACAGAGCATAGGGCACTTCCACACATGGGCGTTGACCTTGGGAAAATGAAAAAATCAACCAGACACAGGGACCCCAAAGTTGAGGGCTGCTGTATTGACAAGAACCTCCACTCCGGTACACGTTTCATATCCCAGGAAAGAGCCAAGTGGACAAAGACGAGTGGACAAGTGGACAAGTGCAGAAGTGGTGCTACGTAGGTCCAATGGAGTGTCACTCAGCCATGAAATCCACGTCATGAGGCTGGTAGCAGCATCCTGAGTGGATTTAGGTACGATCATCCTCAGTGAAATAAGTCCCACAAAAAAAGAAACTTATGATATCACTTATCGAGGGAATGTAAAAATCGCTCCCCATGCACTGAATCCCCAAACAGAACAGAGTCACGCTTTTAGAAAACACACTTATGCCTGCTTCAGGGGAAAGGTGAGGTGGGGTGACGCATAAAACTCGAGTTTGAAATGAGCACAGATACCCTTCCGAAAACCGAATATGGAATGGACACGACCTACTCCTTGCTCAATCAACTGGACTCACCAGACCCTGTTCATCGCACAAGTATCTATCCGACTAGTAAGCATCTTCAAAGCTAAGTCTTGATATCTCTGTGTAAGTGCATCAAGTGTGTGTAAAGCGGCCTAAAACCAGCAGGGAAAATCAGCTCAGACCCATTCTGAGGATACATTTCCAACATAAAGAAGAAACAAGCAGGGCAAAACAGAGAGAAATTCTTCCAAAATGCGTTCAGGGACTGGCATGCAACCAGGATTGACCACATCTACAGCCCCAGCGGCAGAAGACATAAGGCTGGACACTCTTGGGGCTGAGACGATTGGTGAGGTTGGGAAAGCAAATGCAGACCCTTGAAAGGAATCCTGCGTGCTCCCCATTCCATGGGTCCCAACTCTCCAGGTTCAACGCAATCTTCCGACAGCGAAAGCACTCATTGGAAACCCAGCGGATGCTACATCGTGGGATCGGGAAAGCTTTCTGAAACTCACCTCAGTTTTCATCTCCTGGTGCTCGTGTTCTCCATTCAGGCCCCCTTACTAACAATCTCCCCACTTGGAGACTCGGCGCCTTTCCATGCCTCTTTCGTACCGTCTGCAATTTGTCCGCAGGATGAACTGCAAGAGGGGGAACCAATGAGAGACTCGCTGGAGGTGTTTGGTCGGGCACATGTCACTCTCATTTCCCATCACGAAGAAGAATTCACCAGCGGTTCAGCCTGCCACCCCGGATCGACAATAGGGCGTGAAGCCATCCAGCCGTGTTGCGTCCCACTCACAAAAAAGCGACTTGGGAAATGGAGCTCAGGGGCACTGCACTTCCCAAACCTGCAGAGTTCTAAACGATAACTATCGCCCCAAAATATATTGAGGTCAGGCTACGAAGAGGCGTTGAACGCAAGGCAGAATTGCAGGAAACGGATGTCAACGGGTACATCGGAATGGCCCCGATAGCACATGAAAAGCGCCAGAACGTGGACAATGATGCGGTTGGCCAAAAAGGGCGTATGCGTTTTTTCCTGAATATATTCAGGAAAAAACGCATACGCCCTTTTTGGCCAACCAAGCAACCTGGGAGAGCAAATCAGCACTACAAAGAAATCTCTCGCCCCCCCCCCCCGGGGGGCAAAAGGGCCAGGCGAAAAAAGTCTAAAAACCAGAAAGGCAGGACAGGCCACGGAGTCAAGGGAGCCTTGTTAAGCTGATGGGCGGGATGTCAATGGCCAACAGCCAATCTTCACAAGTGTATCCTCTTTCCCAAACCATGTAAAACACAGAACCACAGAGCATAGGGCACTTCCACACATGGGCGTTGACCTTGGGAAAATGAAAAAATCAACCAGACACAGGGACCCCAAAGTTGAGGGCTGCTGTCTTGACAAGAACCTCCACTCCGGTACACGTTTCATATCCCAGGAAAGAGCCAAGTGGACAAAGACGAGTGGACAAGTGGACAAGTGCAGAAGTGGTGCTACGTAGGTCCAATGGAGTGTCACTCAGCCATGAAATCCACGTCATGAGGCTGGTAGCAGCATCCTGAGTGGATTTAGGTACGATCATCCTCAGTGAAATAAGTCCCACAAAAAAAGAAACTTATGATATCACTTATCGAGGGAATGTAAAAATCGCTCCCCATGCACTGAATCCCCAAACAGAACAGAGTCACGCTTTTAGAAAACACACTTATGCCTGCTTCAGGGGAAAGGTGAGGTGGGGTGACGCATAAAACTCGAGTTTGAAATGAGCACAGATACCCTTCCGAAAACCGAATATGGAATGGACACGACCTACTCCTTGCTCAATCAACTGGACTCACCAGACCCTGTTCATCGCACAAGTATCTATCCGACTAGTAAGCATCTTCAAAGCTAAGTCTTGATATCTCTGTGTAAGTGCATCAAGTGTGTGTAAAGCGGCCTAAAACCAGCAGGGAAAATCAGCTCAGACCCATTCTGAGGATACATTTCCAACATAAAGAAGAAACAAGCAGGGCAAAACAGAGAGAAATTCTTCCAAAATGCGTTCAGGGACTGGCATGCAACCAGGATTGACCACATCTACAGCCCCAGCGGCAGAAGACATAAGGCTGGACACTCTTGGGGCTGAGACGATTGGTGAGGTTGGGAAAGCAAATGCAGACCCTTGAAAGGAATCCTGCGTGCTCCCCATTCCATGGGTCCCAACTCTCCAGGTTCAACGCAATCTTCCGACAGCGAAAGCACTCATTGGAAACCCAGCGGATGCTACACCGTGGGATCGGGAAAGCTTTCTGAAACTCACCTCAGTTTTCATCTCCTGGTGCTCGTGTTCTCCATTCAGGCCCCCTTACTAACAATCTCCCCACTTGGAGACTCGGCGCCTTTCCATGCCTCTTTCGTACCGTCTGCAATTTGTCCGCAGGATGAACTGCAAGAGGGGGAACCAATGAGAGACTCGCTGGAGGTGTTTGGTCGGGCACATGTCACTCTCATTTCCCATCACGAAGAAGAATTCACCAGCGGTTCAGCCTGCCACCCCGGATCGACAATAGGGCGTGAAGCCATCCAGCCGTGTTGCGTCCCACTCACAAAAAAGCGACTTGGGAAATGGAGCTCAGGGGCACTGCACTTCCCAAACCTGCAGAGTTCTAAACGATAACTATCGCCCCAAAATATATTGAGGGCAGGCTACGAAGAGGCGCTGAACGCAAGGCAGAACTGCAGGAAACGGATGTCAACGGGTACATCGGAATGGCCCCGATAGCACATGAAAAGCACCAGAACGTGGACAATGATGCGGTTGGCCAAAAAGGGCGTATGCGTTTTTTCCTGAATATATTCAGGAAAAAACGCATACGCCCTTTTTGGCCAACCAAGCAACCTGGGAGAGCAAATCAGCATTACAAAGAAATCTCTCGCCCCCCCCCCGGGGCAAAAGGGCCAGGCGAAAAAAGTCTAAAAACCAGAAAGGCAGGACAGGCCACGGAGTCAAGGGAGCCTTGTTAAGCTGATGGGCGGGATGTCAATGGCCAACAGCCAATCTTCACAAGTGTATCCTCTTTCCCAAACCATAGAAAAAAAACAACCACAGAGCATAGGGCACTTCCACACATGGGCGTTGACCTTGGGAAAATGAAAAAATCAACCAGACACAGGGACCCCAAAGTTGAGGGCTGCTGTCTTGACAAGAACCTCCACTCCGGTACACGTTTCATATCCCAGGAAAGAGCCAAGTGGACAAAGACGAGTGGACAAGTGGACAAAGACAAGTGGACAAGTGGACAAGTGGTGCTACGTAGGTCCAATGGAGTGTCACTCAGCCATGAAATCCACGTCATGAGGCTGGTAGCAGCATCCTGAGTGGATTTAGGTACGATCATCCTCAGTGAAATAAGTCCCACAAAAAAAGAAACTTATGATATCACTTATCGAGGGAATGTAAAAATCACTCCCCATGCACTGAATCCCCAAACAGAACAGAGTCACGCTTTTAGAAAACACACTTATGCCTGCTTCAGGGGAAAGGTGAGGTGGGGTGACGCATAAAACTCGAGTTTGAAATGAGCACAGATACCCTTCCGAAAACCGAATATGGAATGGACACGACCTACTCCTTGCTCAATCAACTGGACTCACCAGACCCTCTTCATCGCACAAGTATCTATCCGACTAGTAAGCATCTTAAAAGCTAAGTCTTGATATCTCTGTGTAAGTGCATCAAGTGTGTGTAAAGCGGCCTAAAACCAGCAGGGAAAATCAGCTCAGACCCATTCTGAGGATACATTTCCAACATAAAGAAGAAACAAGCAGGGCAAAACAGAGAGAAATTCTTCCAAAATGCGTTCAGGGACTGGCATGCAACCAGGATTGACCACATCTACAGCCCCAGCGGCAGAAGACATAAGGCTGGACACTCTTGGGGCTGAGACGATTGGTGAGGTTGGGAAAGCAAATGCAGACCCTTGAAAGGAATCCTGCGTGCTCCCCATTCCATGGGTCCCAACTCTCCAGGTTCAACGCAATCTTCCGACAGCGAAAGCACTCATTGGAAACCCAGCGGATGCTACACCGTGGGATCGGGAAAGCTTTCTGAAACTCACCTCAGTTTTCATCTCCTGCTGCTCGTGTTCTCCATTCAGGCCCCCTTACTAACAATCTCCCCACTTGGAGACTCGGCGCCTTTCCATGCCTCTTTCGTACCGTCTGCAATTTGTCCGCAGGATGAACTGCAAGAGGGGGAACCAATGAGAGACTCGCTGGAGGTGTTTGGTCGGGCACATGTCACTCTCATTTCCCATCACGAAGAAGAATTCACCAGCGGTTCAGCCTGCCACCCCGGATCGACAATAGGGCGTGAAGCCATCCAGCCGTGTTGCGTCCCACTCACAAAAAAGCGACTTGGGAAATGGAGCTCAGGGGCACTGCACTTCCCAAACCTGCAGAGTTCTAAACGATAACTATCGCCCCAAAATATATTGAGGTCAGGCTACGAAGAGGCGTTGAACGCACGGCAGAATTGCAGGAAACGGATGTCAACGGGTACATCGGAATGGCCCCGATAGCACATGAAAAGCGCCAGAACGTGGACAATGATGCGGTTGGCCAAAAAGGGCGTATGCGTTTTTTCCTGAATATATTCAGGAAAAAACGCATACGCCCTTTTTGGCCAACCAAGCAACCTGGCAGAGCAAATCAGCACTACAAAGAAATCTCTCGCCCCACCCCCCGGGGGGCAAAAGGGCCAGGCGAAAAAAGTCTAAAAAGCAGAAAGGCAGGACAGCCCACGGAGTCAAGGGAGCCTTGTTAAGCTGATGGGCGGGATGTCAATGGCCAACAGCCAATCTTCACAAGTGTATCCTCTTTCCCAAACCATGTAAAACACAGAACCACAGAGCATAGGGCACTTCCACACATGGGCGTTGACCTTGGGAAAATGAAAAAGTCAACCAGACACAGGGACCCCAAAGTTGAGGGCTGCTGTCTTGACAAGAACCTCCACTCCGGTACACGTTTCATATCCCAGGAAAGAGCCAAGTGGACAAAGACTAGTGGACAAGTGGACAAGTGCAGAAGTGGTGCTACGTAGGTCCAATGGAGTGTCACTCAGCCATGAAATCCACGTCATGAGGCTGGTAGCAGCATCCTGAGTGGATTTAGGTACGATCATCCTCAGTGAAATAAGTCCCACAAAAAAAGAAACTTATGATATCACTTATCGAGGGAATGTAAAAATCGCTCCCCATGCACTGAATCCCCAAACAGAACAGAGTCACGCTTTTAGAAAACACACTTATGCCTGCTTCAGGGGAAAGGTGAGGTGGGGTGACGCATAAAACTCGAGTTTGAAATGAGCACAGATACCCTTCCGAAAACCGAATATGGAATGGATACGACCTACTCCTTGCTCAATCAACTGGACTCACCAGACCCTGTTCATCGCACAAGTATCTATCCGACTAGTAAGCATCTTCAAAGCTAAGTCTTGATATCTCTGTGTAAGTGCATCAAGTGTGTGTCAAGCGGCCTAAAACCAGCAGGGAAAATCAGCTCAGACCCATTCTGAGGATACATTTCCAACATAAAGAAGAAACAAGCAGGGCAAAACAGAGAGAAATTCTTCCAAAATGCGTTCAGGGACTGGCATGCAACCAGGATTGACCACATCTACAGCCCCAGCGGCAGAAGACATAAGGCTGGACACTCTTGGGGCTGAGACGATTGGTGAGGTTGGGAAAGCAAATGCAGACCCTTGAAAGGAATCCTGCGTGCTCCCCATTCCATGGGTCCCAACTCTCCAGGTTCAACGCAATCTTCCGACAGCGAAAGCACTCATTGGAAACCCAGCGGATGCTACACCGTGGGATCGGGAAAGCTTTCTGAAACTCACCTCAGTTTTCATCTCCTGGTGCTCGTGTTCTCCATTCAGGCCCCCTTACTAACAATCTCCCCACTTGGAGACTCGGCGCCTTTCCATGCCTCTTTCGTACCGTCTGCAATTTGTCCGCAGGATGAACTGCAAGAGGGGGAACCAATGAGAGACTCGCTGGAGGTGTTTGGTCGGGCACATGTCACTCTCATTTCCCATCACGAAGAAGAATTCACCAGCGGTTCAGCCTGCCACCCCGGATCGACAATAGGGCGTGAAGCCATCCAGCCGTGTTGCGTCCCACTCACAAAAAAGCGACTTGGGAAATGGAGCTCAGGGGCACTGCACTTCCCAAACCTGCAGAGTTCTAAACGATAACTATCGCCCCAAAATATATTGAGGGCAGGCTACGAAGAGGCGCTGAACGCAAGGCAGAAATGCAGGAAACGGATGTCAACGGGTACATCGGAATGGCCCCGATAGCACATGAAAAGCACCAGAACGTGGACAATGATGCGGTTGGCCAAAAAGGGCGTATGCGTTTTTTCCTGAATATATTCAGGAAAAAACGCATACGCCCTTTTTGGCCAACCAAGCAACCTGGGAGAGCAAATCAGCACTACAAAGAAATCTCTCGCCCCACCCCCCCCGGGGCAAAAGGGCCAGGCGAAAAAAGTCTAAAAACCAGAAAGGCAGGACAGGCCACGGAGTCAAGGGAGCCTTGTTAAGCTGATGGGCGGGATGTCAATGGCCAACAGCCAATCTTCACAAGTGTATCCTCTTTCCGAAACCATGTAAAACACAGAACCACAGAGCATAGGGCACTTCCACACATGGGCGTTGACCTTGGGAAAATGAAAAAATCAACCAGACACAGGGACCCCAAAGTTGAGGGCTGCTGTCTTGACAAGAACCTCCACTCCGGTACACGTTTCATATCCCAGGAAAGAGCCAAGTGGACAAAGACGAGTGGACAAGTGGACAAGTGCAGAAGTGGTGCTACATAGGTCCAATGGAGTGTCACTCAGCCATGAAATCCACGTCATGAGGCTGGTAGCAGCATCCTGAGTGGATTTAGGTACGATCATCCTCAGTGAAATAAGTCCCACAAAAAAAGAAACTTATGATATCACTTATCGAGGGAATGTAAAAATCGCTCCCCATGCACTGAATCCCCAAACAGAACAGAGTCACGCTTTTAGAAAACACACTTATGCCTGCTTCAGGGGAAAGGTGAGGTGGGGTGACGCATAAAACTCGAGTTTGAAATGAGCACAGATACCCTTCCGAAAACCGAATATGGAATGGACACGACCTACTCCTTGCTCAATCAATTGGACTCACCAGACCCTGTTCATCGCACAAGTATCTATCCGACTAGTAAGCATCTTAAAAGCTAAGTCTTGATATCTCTGTGTAAGTGCATCAAGTGTGTGTAAAGCGGCCTAAAACCAGCAGGGAAAATCAGCTCAGACCCATTCTGAGGATACATTTCCAACATAAAGAAGAAACAAGCAGGGCAAAACAGAGAGAAATTCTTCCAAAATGCGTTCAGGGACTGGCATGCAACCAGGATTGACCACATCTACGGCCCCAGCGGCAGAAGACATAAGGCTGGACACTCTTGGGGCTGAGACGATTGGTGAGGTTGGGAAAGCAAATGCAGACCCTTGAAAGGAATCCTGCGTGCTCCCCATTCCATGGGTCCCAACTCTCCAGGTTCAACGCAATCTTCCGACAGCGAAAGCACTCATTGGAAACCCAGCGGATGCTACACCGTGGGATCGGGAAAGCTTTCTGAAACTCACCTCAGTTTTCATCTCCTGGTGCTCGTGTTCTCCATTCAGGCCCCCTTACTAACAATCTCCCCACTTGGAGACTCGGCGCCTTTCCATGCCTCTTTCGTACCGTCTGCAATTTGTCCGCAGGATGAACTGCAAGAGGGGGAACCAATGAGAGACTCGCTGGAGGTGTTTGGTCGGGCACATGTCACTCTCATTTCCCATCACGAAGAAGAATTCACCAGGGGTTCAGCCTGCCACCCCGGATCGACAATAGGGCGTGAAGCCATCCAGCCGTGTTGCGTCCCACTCACAAAAAAGCGATTTGGGAAATGGAGTTCAGGGGCACTGCACTTCCCAAACCTGCAGAGTTCTAAACGATAACTATCGCCCCAAAATATATTGAGGGCAGGCTACGAAGAGGCGCTGAACGCAAGGCAGAACTGCAGGAAACGGATGTCAACGGGTACATCGGAATGGCCCCGAAAGCACATGAAAAGCACCAGAACGTGGACAATGATGCGGTTGGCCAAAAAGGGCGTATGCGTTTTTTCCTGAATATATTCAGGAAAAAACGCATACGCCCTTTTTGGCCAACCAAGCAACCTGGGAGAGCAAATCAGCACTACAAAGAAATCTCTCGCCCCCCCCCCCGGGGCAAAAGGGCCAGGCGAAAAAAGTCTAAAAACCAGAAAGGCAGGACAGCCCAAGGAGTCAAGGGAGCCTTGTTAAGCTGATGGGCGGGATGTCAATGGCCAACAGCCAATCTTCACAAGTGTATCCTCTTTCCCAAACCATGGAAAACACAGAACCACAGAGCATAGGGCACTTCCACACATGGGCGTTGACCTTGGGAAAATGAAAAAATCAACCAGACACAGGGACCCCAAAGTTGAGGGCTGCTGTCTTGACAAGAACCTCCACTCCGGTACACGTTTCATATCCCAGGAAAGAGCCAAGTGGACAAAGACAAGTGGACAAGTGGACAAGTGGTGCTACGTAGGTCCAATGGAGTGTCACTCAGCCATGAAATCCACGTCATGAGGCTGGTAGCAGCATCCTGAGTGGATTTAGGTACGATCATCCTCAGTGAAATAAGTCCCACAAAAAAAGAAACTTATGATATCACTTATCGAGGGAATGTAAAAATGGCTCCCCATGCACTGAATCCCCAAACAGAACAGAGTCACGCTTTTAGAAAACACACTTATGCCTGCTTCAGGGGAAAGGTGAGGTGGGGTGACGCATAAAACTCGAGTTTGAAATGAGCACAGATACCCTTCCGAAAACCGAATATGGAATGGACACGACCTACTCCTTGCTCAATCAACTGGACTCACCAGACCCTGTTCATCGCACAAGTATCTATCCGACTAGTAAGCATCTTCAAAGCTAAGTCTTGATATCTCTGTGTAAGTGCATCAAGTGTGTGTAAAGCGGCCTAAAACCAGCAGGGAAAATCAGCTCAGACCCATTCTGAGGATACATTTCCAACATAAAGAAGAAACAAGCAGGGCAAAACAGAGAGAAATTCTTCCAAAATGCGTTCAGGGACTGGCATGCAACCAGGATTGACCACATCTACAGCCCCAGCGGCAGAAGACATAAGGCTGGACACTCTTGGGGCTGAGACGATTGGTGAGGTTGGGAAAGCAAATGCAGACCCTTGAAAGGAATCCTGCGTGCTCCCCATTCCATGGGTCCCAACTCTCCAGGTTCAACGCAATCTTCCGACAGCGAAAGCACTCATTGGAAACCCAGCGGATGCTACACCGTGGGATCGGGAAAGCTTTCTGAAACTCACCTCAGTTTTCATCTCCTGGTGCTCGTGTTCTCCATTCAGGCCCCCTTACTAACAATCTCCCCACTTGGAGACTCGGCGCCTTTCCATGCCTCTTTCGTACCGTCTGCAATTTGTCCGCAGGATGAACTGCAAGAGGGGGAACCAATGAGAGACTCGCTGGAGGTGTTTGGTCGGGCACATGTCACTCTCATTTCCCATCACGAAGAAGAATTCACCAGCGGTTCAGCCTGCCACCCCGGATCGACAATAGGGCGTGAAGCCATCCAGCCGTGTTGCGTCCCACTCACAAAAAAGCGACTTGGGAAATGGAGCTCAGGGGCACTGCACTTCCCAAACCTGCAGAGTTCTAAACGATAACTATCGCCCCAAAATATATTGAGGTCAGGCTTCGAAGAGGCGCTGAACGCAAGGCAGAATTGCAGGAAACGGATGTCAACGGGTACATCGGAATGGCCCCGATAGCACATGAAAAGCGCCAGAACGTGGACAATGATGCGGTTGGCCAAAAAGGGCGTATGCGTTTTTTCCTGAATATATTCAGGAAAAAACGCATACGCCCTTTTTGGCCAACCAAGCAACCTGGGAGAGCAAATCAGCACTACAAAGAAATCTCTCGCCCCCCCCCGGGGCAAAAGGGCCAGGCGAAAAAAGTCTAAAAACCAGAAAGGCAGGACAGGCCACGGAGTCAAGGGAGCCTTGTTAAGCTGATGGGCGGGATGTCAATGGCCAACAGCCAATCTTCACAAGTGTATCCTCTTTCCCAAACCATGGAAAACACAGAACCACAGAGCATAGGGCACTTCCACACATGGGCGTTGACCTTGGGAAAATGAAAAAATCAACCAGACACAGGGACCCCAAAGTTGAGGGCTGCTGTCTTGACAAGAACCTCCACTCCGGTACACGTTTCATATCCCAGGAAAGAGCCAAGTGGACAAGTGGACAAAGACAAGTGGACAAGTGGACAAGTGGTGCTACGTAGGTCCAATGGAGTGTCACTCAGCCATGAAATCCACGTCATGAGGCTGGTAGCAGCATCCTGAGTGGATTTAGGTACGATCATCCTCAGTGAAATAAGTCCCACAAAAAAAGAAACTTATGATGTCACTTATCGAGGGAATGTAAAAATCGCTCCCCATGCACTGAATCCCCAAACAGAACAGAGTCACGCTTTTAGAAAACACACTTATGCCTGCTTCAGGGGAAAGGTGAGGTGGGGTGACGCATAAAACTCGAGTTTGAAATGAGCACAGATACCCTTCCGAAAACCGAATATGGAATGGACACGACCTACTCCTTGCTCAATCAACTGGACTCACCAGACCCTGTTCATCGCACAAGTATCTATCCGACTAGTAAGCATCTTCAAAGCTAAGTCTTGATATCTCTGTGTAAGTGCATCAAGTGTGTGTAAAGCGGCCTAAAACCAGCAGGGAAAATCAGCTCAGACCCATTCTGAGGATACATTTCCAACATAAAGAAGAAACAAGCAGGGCAAAACAGAGAGAAATTCTTCCAAAATGCGTTCAGGGACTGGCATGCAACCAGGATTGACCACATCTACGGCCCCAGCGGCAGAAGAAATAAGGCTGGACACTCTTGGGGCTGAGACGATTGGTGAGGTTGGGAAAGCAAATGCAGACCCTTGAAAGGAATCCTGCGTGCTCCCCATTCCATGGGTCCCAACTCTCCAGGTTCAACGCAATCTTCCGACAGTGAAAGCACTCATTGGAAACCCAGCGGATGCTACACCGTGGGATCGGGAAAGCTTTCTGAAACTCACCTCAGTTTTCATCTCCTGGTGCTCGTGTTCTCCATTCAGGCCCCCTTACTAACAATCTCCCCACTTGGAGACTCGGCGCCTTTCCATGCCTCTTTCGTACCGTCTGCAATTTGTCCGCAGGATGAACTGCAAGAGGGGGAACCAATGAGAGACTCGCTGGAGGTGTTTGGTCGGGCACATGTCACTCTCATTTCCCATCACGAAGAAGAATTCACCAGCGGTTCAGCCTGCCACCCCGGATCGACAATAGGGCGTGAAGCCATCCAGCCGTGTTGCGTCCCACTCACAAAAAAGCGACTTGGGAAATGGAGCTCAGGGGCACTGCACTTCCCAAACCTGCAGAGTTCTAAACGATAACTATCGCCCCAAAATATATTGAGGTCAGGCTTCGAAGAGGCGTTGAACGCAAGGCAGAATTGCAGGAAACGGATGTCAACGGGTACATCGGAATGGCCCCGATAGCACATGAAAAGCGCCAGAACGTGGACAATGATGCGGTTGGCCAAAAAGGGCGTATGCGTTTTTTCCTGAATATATTCAGGAAAAAACGCATACGCCCTTTTTGGCCAACCAAGCAACCTGGGAGAGCAAATCAGCACTACAAAGAAATCTCTCGCCCCCCCCCCCGGGGCAAAAGGGCCAGGCGAAAAAAGTCTAAAAACCAGAAAGGCAGGACAGGCCACGGAGTCAAGGGAGCCTTGTTAAGCTGATGGGCGGGATGTCAATGGCCAACAGCCAATCTTCACAAGTGTATCCTCTTTCCCAAACCATGGAAAACACAGAACCACAGAGCATAGGGCACTTCCACACATGGGCGTTGACCTTGGGAAAATGAAAAAATCAACCAGACACAGGGACCCCAAAGTTGAGGGCTGCTGTCTTGACAAGAACCTCCACTCCGGTACACGTTTCATATCCCAGGAAAGAGCCAAGTGGACAAGTGGACAAAGACAAGTGGACAAGTGGACAAGTGGTGCTACGTAGGTCCAATGGAGTGTCACTCAGCCATGAAATCCACGTCATGAGGCTGGTAGCAGCATCCTGAGTGGATTTAGGTACGATCATCCTCAGTGAAATAAGTCCCACAAAAAAAGAAACTTATGATATCACTTATCGAGGGAATGTAAAAATCGCTCCCCATGCACTGAATCCCCAAACAGAACAGAGTCACGCTTTTAGAAAACACACTTATGCCTGCTTCAGGGGAAAGGTGAGGTGGGGTGACGCATAAAACTCGAGTTTGAAATGAGCACAGATACCCTTCCGAAAACCGAATATGGAATGGACACGACCTACTCCTTGCTCAATCAACTGGACTCACCAGACCCTCTTCATCGCACAAGTATCTATCCGACTAGTAAGCATCTTAAAAGCTAAGTCTTGATATCTCTGTGTAAGTGCATCAAGTGTGTGTAAAGCGGCCTAAAACCAGCAGGGAAAATCAGCTCAGACCCATTCTGAGGATACATTTCCAACATAAAGAAGAAACAAGCAGGGCAAAACAGAGAGAAATTCTTCCAAAATGCGTTCAGGGACTGGCATGCAACCAGGATTGACCACATCTACAGCCCCAGCGGCAGAAGACATAAGGCTGGACACTCTTGGGGCTGAGACGATTGGTGAGGTTGGGAAAGCAAATGCAGACCCTTGAAAGGAATCCTGCGTGCTCCCCATTCCATGGGTCCCAACTCTCCAGGTTCAACGCAATCTTCCGACAGCGAAAGCACTCATTGGAAACCCAGCGGATGCTACACCGTGGGATCGGGAAAGCTTTCTGAAACTCACCTCAGTTTTCATCTCCTGGTGCTCGTGTTCTCCATTCAGGCCCCCTTACTAACAATCTCCCCACTTGGAGACTCGGCGCCTTTCCATGCCTCTTTCGTACCGTCTGCAATTTGTCCGCAGGATGAACTGCAAGAGGGGGAACCAATGCGAGACTCGCTGGAGGTGTTTGGTCGGGCACATGTCACTCTCATTTCCCATCACGAAGAAGAATTCACCAGCGGTTCAGCCTGCCACCCCGGATCGACAATAGGGCGTGAAGCCATCCAGCCGTGTTGCGTCCCACTCACAAAAAAGCGACTTGGGAAATGGAGCTCAGGGGCACTGCACTTCCCAAACCTGCAGAGTTCTAAACGATAACTATCGCCCCAAAATATATTGAGGTCAGGCTTCGAAGAGGCGTTGAACGCAAGGCAGAATTGCAGGAAACGGATGTCAACGGGTACATCGGAATGGCCCCGATAGCACATGAAAAGCGCCAGAACGTGGACAATGATGCGGTTGGCCAAAAAGGGCGTATGCGTTTTTTCCTGAATATATTCAGGAAAAAACGCATACGCCCTTTTTGGCCAACCAAGCAACCTGGGAGAGCAAATCAGCACTACAAAGAAATCTCTCGCCCCCCCCCGGGGCAAAAGGGCCAGGCGAAAAAAGTCTAAAAACCAGAAAGGCAGGACAGGCCACGGAGTCAAGGGAGCCTTGTTAAGCTGATGGGCGGGATGTCAATGGCCAACAGCCAATCTTCACAAGTGTATCCTCTTTCCCAAACCATGGAAAACACAGAACCACAGAGCACAGGGCACTTCCACACATGGGCGTTGACCTTGGGAAAATGAAAAAATCAACCAGACACAGGGACCCCAAAGTTGAGGGCTGCTGTCTTGACAAGAACCTCCACTCCGGTACACGTTTCATATCCCAGGAAAGAGCCAAGTGGACAAGTGGACAAAGACAAGTGGACAAGTGGACAAGTGGTGCTACGTAGGTCCAATGGAGTGTCACTCAGCCATGAAATCCACGTCATGAGGCTGGTAGCAGCATCCTGAGTGGATTTAGGTACGATCATCCTCAGTGAAATAAGTCCCACAAAAAAAGAAACTTATGATATCACTTATCGAGGGAATGTAAAAATCGCTCCCCATGCACTGAATCCCCAAACAGAACAGAGTCACGCTTTTAGAAAACACACTTATGCCTGCTTCAGGGGAAAGGTGAGGTGGGGTGACGCATAAAACTCGAGTTTGAAATGAGCACAGATACCCTTCCGAAAACCGAATATGGAATGGACACGACCTACTCCTTGCTCAATCAACTGGACTCACCAGACCCTGTTCATCGCACAAGTATCTATCCGACTAGTAAGCATCTTCAAAGCTAAGTCTTGATATCTCTGTGTAAGTGCATCAAGTGTGTGTAAAGCGGCCTAAAACCAGCAGGGAAAATCAGCTCAGACCCATTCTGAGGATACATTTCCAACATAAAGAAGAAACAAGCAGGGCAAAACAGAGAGAAATTCTTCCAAAATGCGTTCAGGGACTGGCATGCAACCAGGATTGACCACATCTACAGCCCCAGCGGCAGAAGACATAAGGCTGGACACTCTTGGGGCTGAGACGATTGGTGAGGTTGGGAAAGCAAATGCAGACCCTTGAAAGGAATCCTGCGTGCTCCCCATTCCATGGGTCCCAACTCTCCAGGTTCAACGCAATCTTCCGACAGCGAAAGCACTCATTGGAAACCCAGCGGATGCTACACCGTGGGATCGGGAAAGCTTTCTGAAACTCACCTCAGTTTTCATCTCCTGGTGCTCGTGTTCTCCATTCAGGCCCCCTTACTAACAATCTCCCCACTTGGAGACTCGGCGCCTTTCCATGCCTCTTTCGTACCGTCTGCAATTTGTCCGCAGGATGAACTGCAAGAGGGGGAACCAATGAGAGACTCGCTGGAGGTGTTTGGTCGGGCACATGTCACTCTCATTTCCCATCACGAAGAAGAATTCACCAGCGGTTCAGCCTGCCACCCCGGATCGACAATAGGGCGTGAAGCCATCCAGCCGTGTTGCGTCCCACTCACAAAAAAGCGACTTGGGAAATGGAGCTCAGGGGCACTGCACTTCCCAAACCTGCAGAGTTCTAAACGATAACTATCGCCCCAAAATATATTGAGGTCAGGCTTCGAAGAGGCGTTGAACGCAAGGCAGAATTGCAGGAAACGGATGTCAACGGGTACATCGGAATGGCCCCGATAGCACATGAAAAGCGCCAGAACGTGGACAATGATGCGGTTGGCCAAAAAGGGCGTATGCGTTTTTTCCTGAATATATTCAGGAAAAAACGCATACGCCCTTTTTGGCCAACCAAGCAACCTGGGAGAGCAAATCAGCACTACAAAGAAATCTCTTGCCCCCCCCCGGGGCAAAAGGGCCAGGCGAAAAAAGTCTAAAAACCAGAAAGGCAGGACAGCCCACGGAGTCAAGGGAGCCTTGTTAAGCTGATGGGCGGGATGTCAATGGCCAACAGCCAATCTTCACAAGTGTATCCTCTTTCCCAAACCATGTAAAACACAGAACCACAGAGCATAGGGCACTTCCACACATGGGCGTTGACCTTGGGAAAATGAAAAAATCAACCAGACACAGGGACCCCAAAGTTGAGGGCTGCTGTCTTGACAAGAACCTCCACTCCGGTACACGTTTCATATCCCAGGAAAGAGCCAAGTGGACAAGTGGACAAAGACAAGTGGACAAGTGGACAAGTGGTGCTACGTAGGTCCAATGGAGTGTCACTCAGCCATGAAATCCACGTCATGAGGCTGGTAGCAGCATCCTGAGTGGATTTAGGTACGATCATCCTCAGTGAAATAAGTCCCACAAAAAAAGAAACTTATGATATCACTTATCGAGGGAATGTAAAAATGGCTCCCCATGCACTGAATCCCCAAACAGAACAGAGTCACGCTTTTAGAAAACACACTTATGCCTGCTTCAGGGGAAAGGTGAGGTGGGGTGACGCATAAAACTCGAGTTTGAAATGAGCACAGATACCCTTCCGAAAACCGAATATGGAATGGACACGACCTACTCCTTGCTCAATCAACTGGACTCACCAGACCCTGTTCATCGCACAAGTATCTATCCGACTAGTAAGCATCTTAAAAGCTAAGTCTTGATATCTCTGTGTAAGTGCATCAAGTGTGTGTAAAGCGGCCTAAAACCAGCAGGGAAAATCAGCTCAGACCCATTCTGAGGATACATTTCCAACATAAAGAAGAAACAAGCAGGGCAAAACAGAGAGAAATTCTTCCAAAATGCGTTCAGGGACTGGCATGCAACCAGGATTGACCACATCTACAGCCCCAGCGGCAGAAGACATAAGGCTGGACACTCTTGGCTCTGAGACGATTCGTGAGGTTGGGAAAGCAAATGCAGACCCTTGAAAGGAATCCTGCGTGCTCCCCATTCCATGGGTCCCAACTCTCCAGGTTCAACGCAATCTTCCGACAGCGAAAGCACTCATTGGAAACCCAGCGGATGCTACACCGTGGGATCGGGAAAGCTTTCTGAAACTCACCTCAGTTTTCCTCTCCTGGTGCTCGTGTTCTCCATTCAGGCCCCCTTACTGACAATCTCCCCACTTGGAGACTCGGCGCCTTTCCATGCCTCTTTCGTACCGTCTGCAATTTGTCCGCAGGATGAACTGCAAGAGGGGGAACCAATGAGAGACTCGCTGGAGGTGTTTGGTCGGGCACATGTCACTCTCATTTCCCATCACGAAGAAGAATTCACCAGAGGTTCAGCCTGCCACCCCGGATCGACAATAGGGCGTGAAGCCATCCAGCCGTGTTGCGTCCCACTCACAAAAAAGCGACTTGGGAAATGGAGCTCAGGGGCACTGCACTTCCCAAACCTGCAGAGTTCTAAACGGTAACTATCGCCCCAAAATATATTGAGGTCAGGCTAGGAAGAGGCGCTGAACGCAAGGCAGAACTGCAGGAAACGGATGTCAACGGGTACATCGGAATGGCCCCGATAGCACATGAAAAGCGCCAGAACGTGGACAATGATGCGGTTGGCCAAAAAGGGCGTATGCGTTTTTTCCTGAATATATTCAGGAAAAAACGCATACGCCCTTTTTGGCCAACCAAGCAACCTGGGAGAGCAAATCAGCACTACAAAGAAATCTCTCGCCCCCCCCCGGGGCAAAAGGGCCAGGCGAAAAAAGTCTAAAAACCAGAAAGGCAGGACAGCCCACGGAGTCAAGGGAGCCTTATTAAGCTGATGGGCGGGATGTCAATGGCCAACAGCCAATCTTCACAAGTGTATCCTCTTTCCCAAACCATGGAAAACACAGAACCACAGAGCATAGGGCACTTCCACACATGGGCGTTGACCTTGGGAAAATGAAAAAATCAACCAGACACAGGGACCCAAAGTTGAGGGCTGCTGTCTTGACAAGAACCTCCACTCCGGTACACGTTTCATATCCCAGGAAAGAGCCAAGTGGACAAAGACAAGTGGACAAGTGGACAAGTGGTGCTACGTAGGTCCAATGGAGTGTCACTCAGCCATGAAATCCACGTCATGAGGCTGGTAGCAGCATCCTGAGTGGATTTAGGTACGATCATCCTCAGTGAAATAAGTCCCACAAAAAAAGAAACTTATGATATCACTTATCGAGGGAATGTAAAAATGGCTCCCCATGCACTGAATCCCCAAACAGAACAGAGTCACGCTTTTAGAAAACACACTTATGCCTGCTTCAGGGGAAAGGTGAGGTGGGGTGACGCATAAAACTCGAGTTTGAAATGAGCACAGATACCCTTCCGAAAACCGAATATGGAATGGACACGACCTACTCCTTGCTCAATCAACTGGACTCACCAGACCCTGTTCATCGCACAAGTATCTATCCGACTAGTAAGCATCTTAAAAGCTAAGTCTTGATATCTCTGTGTAAGTGCATCAAGTGTGTGTAAAGCGGCCTAAAACCAGCAGGGAAAATCAGCTCAGACCCATTCTGAGGATACATTTCCAACATAAAGAAGAAACAAGCAGGGCAAAACAGAGAGAAATTCTTCCAAAATGCGTTCAGGGACTGGCATGCAACCAGGATTGACCACATCTACAGCCCCAGCGGCAGAAGACATAAGGCTGGACACTCTTGGGGCTGAGACGATTGGTGAGGTTGGGAAAGCAAATGCAGACCCTTGAAAGGAATCCTGCGTGCTCCCCATTCCATGGGTCCCAACTCTCCAGGTTCAACGCAATCTTCCGACAGCGAAAGCACTCATTGGAAACCCAACGGATGCTACACCGTGGGATCGGGAAAGCTTTCTGAAACTCACCTCAGTTTTCATCTCCTGGTGCTCGTGTTCTCCATTCAGGCCCCCTTACTAACAATCTCCCCACTTGGAGACTCGGCGCCTTTCCATGCCTCTTTCGTACCGTCTGCAATTTGTCCGTAGGATGAACTGCAAGAGGGGGAACCAATGAGAGACTCGCTGGAGGTGTTTGGTCGGGCACATGTCACTCTCATTTCCCATCACGAAGAAGAATTCACCAGCGGTTCAGCCTGCCACCCCGGATCGACAATAGGGCGTGAAGCCATCCAGCCGTGTTGCGTCCCACTCACAAAAAAGCGACTTGGGAAATGGAGCTCAGGGGCACTGCACTTCCCAAACCTGCAGAGTTCTAAACGATAACTATCGCCCCAAAATATATTGAGGTCAGGCTACGAAGAGGCGCTGAACGCAAGGCAGAACTGCAGGAAACGGATGTCAACGGGTACATCGGAATGGCCCCGATAGCACATGAAAAGCGCCAGAACGTGGACAATGATGCGGTTGGCCAAAAAGGGCGTATGCGTTTTTTCCTGAATATATTCAGGAAAAAACGCATACGCCCTTTTTGGCCAACCAAGCAACCTGGGAGAGCAAATCAGCACTACAAAGAAATCTCTCGCCCCCCCCCGGGGCAAAAGGGCCAGGCGAAAAAAGTCTAAAAACCAGAAAGGCAGGACAGGCCACGGAGTCAAGGGAGCCTTGTTAAGCTGATGGGCGGGATGTCAATGGCCAACAGCCAATCTTCACAAGTGTATCCTCTTTCCCAAACCATGGAAAACACAGAACCACAGAGCATAGGGCACTTCCACACATGGGCGTTGACCTTGGGAAAATGAAAAAATCAACCAGACACAGGGACCCCAAAGTTGAGGGCTGCTGTCTTGACAAGAACCTCCACTCCGGTACACGTTTCATATCCCAGGAAAGAGCCAAGTGGACAAAGACAAGTGGACAAGTGGTGCTACGTAGATCCAATGGAGTGTCACTCAGCCATGAAATCCACATCATGAGGCTGGTAGCAGCATCCTGAGTGGATTTAGGTACGATCATCCTCAGTGAAATAAGTCCCACAAAAAAAGAAACTTATGATATCACTTATCGAGGGAATGTAAAAATGGCTCCCCATGCACTGAATCCCCAAACAGAACAGAGTCACGCTTTTAGAAAACACACTTATGCCTGCTTCAGGGGAAAGGTGAGGTGGGGTGACGCATAAAACTCGAGTTTGAAATGAGCACAGATACCCTTCCGAAAACCGAATATGGAATGGACACGACCTACTCCTTGCTCAATCAACTGGACTCACCAGACCCTGTTCATCGCACAAGTATCTATCCGACTAGTAAGCATCTTAAAAGCTAAGTCTTGATATCTCTGTGTAAGTGCATCAAGTGTGTGTAAAGCGGCCTAAAACCAGCAGGGAAAATCAGCTCAGACCCATTCTGAGGATACATTTCCAACATAAAGAAGAAACAAGCAGGGCAAAACAGAGAGAAATTCTTCCAAAATGCGTTCAGGGACTGGCAATAAACCAGGATTGACCACATCTACAGCCCCAGCGGCAGAAGACATAAGGCTGGACACTCTTGGGGCTGAGACGATTGGTGAGGTTGGGAAAGCAAATGCAGACCCTTGAAAGGAATCCTGCGTGCTCCCCATTCCATGGGTCCCAACTCTCCAGGTTCAACGCAATCTTCCGACAGCGAAAGCACTCATTGGAAACCCAACGGATGCTACACCGTGGGATCGGGAAAGCTTTCTGAAACTCACCTCAGTTTTCATCTCCTGGTGCTCGTGTTCTCCATTCAGGCCCCCTTACTAACAATCTCCCCACTTGGAGACTCGGCGCCTTTCCATGCCTCTTTCGTACCGTCTGCAATTTGTCCGTAGGATGAACTGCAAGAGGGGGAACCAATGAGAGACTCGCTGGAGGTGTTTGGTCGGGCACATGTCACTCTCATTTCCCATCACGAAGAAGAATTCACCAGAGGTTCAGCCTGCCACCCCGGATCGACAATAGGGCGTGAAGCCATCCAGCCGTGTTGCGTCCCACTCACAAAAAAGCGACTTGGGAAATGGAGCTCAGGGGCACTGCACTTCCCAAACCTGCAGAGTTCTAAACGATAACTATCGCCCCAAAATATATTGAGGTCAGGCTACGAAGAGGCGCTGAACGCAAGGCAGAACTGCAGGAAACGGATGTCAACGGGTACATCGGAATGGCCCCGATAGCACATGAAAAGCGCCAGAACGTGGACAATGATGCGGTTGGCCAAAAAGGGCGTATGCGTTTTTTCCTGAATATATTCAGGAAAAAACGCATACGCCCTTTTTGGCCAACCAAGCAACCTGGGAGAGCAAATCAGCACTACAAAGAAATCTCTCGCCCCCCCCCGGGGCAAAAGGGCCAGGCAAAAAAAGTCTAAAAACCAGAAAGGCAGGACAGCCCACGGAGTCAAGGGAGCCTTGTTAAGCTGATGGGCGGGATGTCAATGGCCAACAGCCAATCTTCACAAGTGTATCCTCTTTCCCAAACCATGGAAAACACAGAACCACAGAGCATAGGGCACTTCCACACATGGGCGTTGACCTTGGGAAAATGAAAAAATCAACCAGACACAGGGACCCCAAAGTTGAGGGCTGCTGTCTTGACAAGAACCTCCACTCCGGTACACGTTTCATATCCCAGGAAAGAGCCAAGTGGACAAAGACAAGTGGACAAGTGGACAAGTGGTGCTACGTAGGTCCAATGGAGTGTCACTCAGCCATGAAATCCACGTCATGAGGCTGGTAGCAGCATCCTGAGTGGATTTAGGTACGATCATCCTCAGTGAAATAAGTCCCACAAAAAAAGAAACTTATGATATCACTTATCGAGGGAATGTAAAAATGGCTCCCCATGCACTGAATCCCCAAACAGAACAGAGTCACGCTTTTAGAAAACACACTTATGCCTGCTTCAGGGGAAAGGTGAGGTGGGGTGACGCATAAAACTCGAGTTTGAAATGAGCACAGATACCCTTCCGAAAACCGAATATGGAATGGACACGACCTACTCCTTGCTCAATCAACTGGACTCACCAGACCCTGTTCATCGCACAAGTATCTATCCGACTAGTAAGCATCTTCAAAGCTAAGTCTTGATATCTCTGTGTAAGTGCATCAAGTGTGTGTAAAGCGGCCTAAAACCAGCAGGGAAAATCAGCTCAGACCCATTCTGAGGATACATTTCCAACATAAAGAAGAAACAAGCAGGGCAAAACAGAGAGAAATTCTTCCAAAATGCGTTCAGGGACTGGCATGCAACCAGGATTGACCACATCTACAGCCCCAGCGGCAGAAGACATAAGGCTGGACACTCTTGGGGCTGAGACGATTGGTGAGGTTGGGAAAGCAAATGCAGACCCTTGAAAGGAATCCTGCGTGCTCCCCATTCCATGGGTCCCAACTCTCCAGGTTCAACGCAATCTTCCGACAGCGAAAGCACTCATTGGAAACCCAGCGGATGCTACACCGTGGGATCGGGAAAGCTTTCTGAAACTCACCTCAGTTTTCATCTCCTGGTGCTCGTGTTCTCCATTCAGGCCCCCTTACTAACAATCTCCCCACTTGGAGACTCGGCGCCTTTCCATGCCTCTTTCGTACCGTCTGCAATTTGTCCGCAGGATGAACTGCAAGAGGGGGAACCAATGAGAGACTCGCTGGAGGTGTTTGGTCGGGCACATGTCACTCTCATTTCCCATCACGAAGAAGAATTCACCAGCGGTTCAGCCTGCCACCCCGGATCGACAATAGGGCGTGAAGCCATCCAGCCGTGTTGCGTCCCACTCACAAAAAAGCGACTTGGGAAATGGAGCTCAGGGGCACTGCACTTCCCAAACCTGCAGAGTTCTAAACGATAACTATCGCCCCAAAATATATTGAGGTCAGGCTACGAAGAGGCGCTGAACGCAAGGCAGAACTGCAGGAAACGGATGTCAACGGGTACATCGGAATGGCCCCGATAGCACATGAAAAGCGCCAGAACGTGGACAATGATGCGGTTGGCCAAAAAGGGCGTATGCGTTTTTTCCTGAATATATTCAGGAAAAAACGCATACGCCCTTTTTGGCCAACCAAGCAACCTGGGAGAGCAAATCAGCACTACAAAGAAATCTCTCGCCCCCCCCCCCCCGGGGCAAAAGGGCCAGGCGAAAAAAGTCTAAAAACCAGAAAGGCAGGACAGCCCACGGAGTCAAGGGAGCCTTGTTAAGCTGATGGGCGGGATGTCAATGGCCAACAGCCAATCTTCACAAGTGTATCCTCTTTCCCAAACCATGGAAAACACAGAACCACAGAGCATAGGGCACTTCCACACATGGGCGTTGACCTTGGGAAAATGAAAAAATCAACCAGACACAGGGACCCCAAAGTTGAGGGCTGCTGTCTTGACAAGAACCTCCACTCCGGTACACGTTTCATATCCCAGGAAAGAGCCAAGTGGACAAGTGGACAAAGACAAGTGGACAAGTGGACAAGTGGTGCTACGTAGGTCCAATGGAGTGTCACTCAGCCATGAAATCCACGTCATGAGGCTGGTAGCAGCATCCTGAGTGGATTTAGGTACGATCATCCTCAGTGAAATAAGTCCCACAAAAAAAGAAACTTATGATATCACTTATCGAGGGAATGTAAAAATCGCTCCCCATGCACTGAATCCCCAAACAGAACAGAGTCACGCTTTTAGAAAACACACTTATGCCTGCTTCAGGGGAAAGGTGAGGTGGGGTGACGCATAAAACTCGAGTTTGAAATGAGCACAGATACCCTTCCGAAAACCGAATATGGAATGGACACGACCTACTCCTTGCTCAATCAACTGGACTCACCAGACCCTGTTCATCGCACAAGTATCTATCCGACTAGTAAGCATCTTAAAAGCTAAGTCTTGATATCTCTGTGTAAGTGCATCAAGTGTGTGTAAAGCGGCCTAAAACCAGCAGGGAAAATCAGCTCAGACCCATTCTGAGGATACATTTCCAACATAAAGAAGAAACAAGCAGGGCAAAACAGAGAGAAATTCTTCCAAAATGCGTTCAGGGACTGGCATGCAACCAGGATTGACCACATCTACAGCCCCAGCGGCAGAAGACATAAGGCTGGACACTCTTGGGGCTGAGACGATTGGTGAGGTTGGGAAAGCAAATGCAGACCCTTGAAAGGAATCCTGCGTGCTCCCCATTCCATGGGTCCCAACTCTCCAGGTTCAACGCAATCTTCCGACAGCGAAAGCACTCATTGGAAACCCAGCGGATGCTACACCGTGGGATCGGGAAAGCTTTCTGAAACTCACCTCAGTTTTCCTCTCCTGGTGCTCGTGTTCTCCATTCAGGCCCCCTTACTAACAATCTCCCCACTTGGAGACTCGGCGCCTTTCCATGCCTCTTTCGTACCGTCTGCAATTTGTCCGCAGGATGAACTGCAAGAGGGGGAACCAATGAGAGACTCGCTGGAGGTGTTTGGTCGGGCACATGTCACTCTCATTTCCCATCACGAAGAAGAATTCACCAGCGGTTCAGCCTGCAACCGCGGATCGACAATAGGGCGTGAAGCCATCCAGCCGTGTTGCGTCCCACTCACAAAAAAGCGACTTGGGAAATGGAGCTCAGGGGCCCTGCACTTCCCAAACCTGCAGAGTTCTAAACGATAACTATCGCCCCAAAATATATTGAGGTCAGGCTACGAAGAGGCGCTGAACGCAAGGCAGAACTGCAGGAAACGGATGTCAACGGGTACATCGGAATGGCCCCGATAGCACATGAAAAGCGCCAGAACGTGGACAATGATGCGGTTGGCCAAAAAGGGCGTATGCGTTTTTTCCTGAATATATTCAGGAAAAAACGCATACGCCCTTTTTGGCCAACCAAGCAACCTGGGAGAGCAAATCAGCACTACAAAGAAATCTCTCGCCCCCCCCCCGGGGCAAAAGGGCCAGGCGAAAAAAGTCTAAAAACCAGAAAGGCAGGACAGCCCACGGAGTCAAGGGAGCCTTGTTAAGCTGATGGGCGGGATGTCAATGGCCAACAGCCAATCTTCACAAGTGTATCCTCTTTCCCAAACCATGTAAAACACAGAACCACAGAGCATAGGGCACTTCCACACATGGGCGTTGACCTTGGGAAAATGAAAAAATCAACCAGACACAGGGACCCCAAAGTTGAGGGCTGCTGTCTTGACAAGAACCTCCACTCCGGTACACGTTTCATATCCCAGGAAAGAGCCAAGTGGACAAAGACGAGTGGACAAGTGGACAAAGACAAGTGGACAAGTGGACAAGTGGTGCTACGTAGGTCCAATGGAGTGTCCCTCAGCCATGAAATCCACGTCATGAGGCTGGTAGCAGCATCCTGAGTGGATTTAGGTACGATCATCCTCAGTGAAATAAGTCCCACAAAAAAAGAAACTTATGATATCACTTATCGAGGGAATGTAAAAATCGCTCCCCATGAACGGAATCCCCAAACAGAACAGAGTCACGCTTTTAGAAAACACACTTATGCCTGCTTCAGGGGAAAGGTGAGGTGCGGTGACGCATAAAACTCGAGTTTGAAATGAGCACAGATACCCTTCCGAAAAGCGAATATGGAATGGACACGACCTACTCCTTGCTCAATCAACTGGACTCACCAGACCCTGTTCATCGCACAAGTATCTATCCGACTAGTAAGCATCTTAAAAGCTAAGTCTTGATATCTCTGTGTAAGTGCATCAAGTGTGTGTAAAGCGGCCTAAAACCAGCAGGGAAAATCAGCTCAGACCCATTCTGAGGATACATTTCCAACACAAAGAAGAAACAAGCAGGGCAAAACAGAGAGAAATTCTTCCAAAATGCGTTCAGGGACTGGCATGCAACCAGGATTGACCACATCTACAGCCCCAGCGGCAGAAGACAGAAGGCTGGACACTCTTGGGGCTGAGACGATTGGTGAGGTTGGGAAAGCAAATGCAGACCCTTGAAAGGAATCCGTCGTGCTCCCCATTCCATGGGTCCCAACTCTCCAGGTTCAACGCAATCTTCCGACAGCGAAAGCACTCATTGGAAACCCAGCGGATGCTACACCGTGGGATCGGGAAAGCTTTCTGAAACTCACCTCAGTTTTCCTCTCCTGGTGCTCGTGTTCTCCATTCAGGCCCCCTTACTAACAATCTCCCCACTTGGAGACTCGGCGCCTTTCCATGCCTCTTTCGTACCGTCTGCAATTTGTCCGCAGGATGAACTGCAAGAGGGGGAACCAATGAGAGACTCGCTGGAGGTGTTTGGTCGGGCACATGTCACTCTCATTTCCCATCACGAAGAAGAATTCACCAGCGGTTCAGCCTGCAACCGCGGATCGACAATAGGGCGTGAAGCCATCCAGCCGTGTTGCGTCCCACTCACAAAAAAGCGACTTGGGAAATGGAGCTCAGGGGCCCTGCACTTCCCAAACCTGCAGAGTTCTAAACGATAACTATCGCCCCAAAATATATTGAGGTCAGGCTACGAAGAGGCGCTGAACGCAAGGCAGAACTGCAGGAAACGGATGTCAACGGGTACATCGGAATGGCCCCGATAGCACATGAAAAGCGCCAGAACGTGGACAATGATGCGGTTGGCCAAAAAGGGCGTATGCGTTTTTTCCTGAATATATTCAGGAAAAAACGCATACGCCCTTTTTGGCCAACCAAGCAACCTGGGAGAGCAAATCAGCACTACAAAGAAATCTCTCGCCCCCCCCCGGGGGCAAAAGGGCCAGGCGAAAAAAGTCTAAAAACCAGAAAGGCAGGACAGCCCACGGAGTCAAGGGAGCCTTGTTAAGCTGATGGGCGGGATGTCAATGGCCAACAGCCAATCTTCACAAGTGTATCCTCTTTCCCAAACCATGTAAAACACAGAACCACAGAGCATAGGGCACTTCCACACATGGGCGTTGACCTTGGGAAAATGAAAAAATCAACCAGACACAGGGACCCCAAAGTTGAGGGCTGCTGTCTTGACAAGAACCTCCACTCCGGTACACGTTTCATATCCCAGGAAAGAGCCAAGTGGACAAAGACGAGTGGACAAGTGGACAAAGACAAGTGGACAAGTGGACAAGTGGTGCTACGTAGGTCCAATGGAGTGTCACTCAGCCATGAAATCCACGTCATGAGGCTGGTAGCAGCATCCTGAGTGGATTTAGGTACGATCATCCTCAGTGAAATAAGTCCCACAAAAAAAGAAACTTATGATATCACTTATCGAGGGAATGTAAAAATCGCTCCCCATGAACGGAATCCCCAAACAGAACAGAGTCACGCTTTTAGAAAACACACTTATGCCTGCTTCAGGGGAAAGGTGAGGTGCGGTGACGCATAAAACTCGAGTTTGAAATGAGCACAGATACCCTTCCGAAAACCGAATATGGAATGGACACGACCTACTCCTTGCTCAATCAACTGGACTCACCAGACCCTGTTCATCGCACAAGTATCTATCCGACTAGTAAGCATCTTAAAAGCTAAGTCTTGATATCTCTGTGTAAGTGCATCAAGTGTGTGTAAAGCGGCCTAAAACCAGCAGGGAAAATCAGCTCAGACCCATTCTGAGGATACATTTCCAACACAAAGAAGAAACAAGCAGGGCAAAACAGAGAGAAATTCTTCCAAAATGCGTTCAGGGACTGGCATGCAACCAGGATTGACCACATCTACAGCCCCAGCGGCAGAAGACATAAGGCTGGACACTCTTGGGGCTGAGACGATTGGTGAGGTTGGGAAAGCAAATGCAGACCCTTGAAAGGAATCCTGCGTGCTCCCCATTCCATGGCTCCCAACTCTCCAGGTTCAACGCAATCTTCCGACAGCGAAAGCACTCATTGGAAACCCAGCAGATGCTACACCGTGGGATCGGGAAAGCTTTCTGAAACTCACCTCAGTTTTCCTCTCCTGGTGCTCGTGTTCTCCATTCAGGCCCCCTTACTAACAATCTCCCCACTTGGAGACTCGGCGCCTTTCCATGCCTCTTTCGTACCGTCTGCAATTTGTCCGCAGGATGAACTGCAAGAGGGGGAACCAATGAGAGACTCGCTGGAGGTGTTTGGTCGGGCACATGTCACTCTCATTTCCCATCACGAAGAAGAATTCACCAGCGGTTCAGCCTGCAACCGCGGATCGACAATAGGGCGTGAAGCCATCCAGCCGTGTTGCGTCCCACTCACAAAAAAGCGACTTGGGAAATGGAGCTCAGGGGCCCTGCACTTCCCAAACCTGCAGAGTTCTAAACGATAACTATCGCCCCAAAATATATTGAGGTCAGGCTACGAAGAGGCGCTGAACGCAAGGCAGAACTGCAGGAAACGGATGTCAACGGGTACATCGGAATGGCCCCGATAGCACATGAAAAGCGCCAGAACGTGGACAATGATGCGGTTGGCCAAAAAGGGCGTATGCGTTTTTTCCTGAATGTATTCAGGAAAAAACGCATACGCCCTTTTTGGCCAACCAAGCAACCTGGGAGAGCAAATCAGCACTACAAAGAAATCTCTCGCCCCCACCCCCCCGGGGCAAAAGGGCCAGGCGAAAAAAGTCTAAAAACCAGAAAGGCAGGACAGCCCACGGAGTCAAGGGAGCCTTGTTAAGCTGATGGGCGGGATGTCAATGGCCAACAGCCAATCTTCACAAGTGTATCCTCTTTCCCAAACCATGTAAAACACAGAACCACAGAGCATAGGGCACTTCCACACATGGGCGTTGACCTTGGGAAAATGAAAAAATCAACCAGACACAGGGACCCCAAAGTTGAGGGCTGCTGTCTTGACAAGAACCTCCACTCCGGTACACGTTTCATATCCCAGGAAAGAGCCAAGTGGACAAAGACTAGTGGACAAGTGGACAAGTGCAGAAGTGGTGCTACGTAGGTCCAATGGAGTGTCACTCAGCCATGAAATCCACGTCATGAGGCTGGTAGCAGCATCCTGAGTGGATTTAGGTACGATCATCCTCAGTGAAATAAGTCCCACAAAAAAAGAAACTTATGATATCACTTATCGAGGGAATGTAAAAATCGCTCCCCATGCACTGAATCCCCAAACAGAACAGAGTCACGCTTTTAGAAAACACACTTATGCCTGCTTCAGGGGAAAGGTGAGGTGGGGTGACGCATAAAACTCGAGTTTGAAATGAGCACAGATACCCTTCCGAAAACCGAATATGGAATGGATACGACCTACTCCTTGCTCAATCAACTGGACTCACCAGACCCTGTTCATCGCACAAGTATCTATCCGACTAGTAAGCATCTTCAAAGCTAAGTCTTGATATCTCTGTGTAAGTGCATCAAGTGTGTGTCAAGCGGCCTAAAACCAGCAGGGAAAATCAGCTCAGACCCATTCTGAGGATACATTTCCAACATAAAGAAGAAACAAGCAGGGCAAAACAGAGAGAAATTCTTCCAAAATGCGTTCAGGGACTGGCATGCAACCAGGATTGACCACATCTACAGCCCCAGCGGCAGAAGACATAAGGCTGGACACTCTTGGGGCTGAGACGATTGGTGAGGTTGGGAAAGCAAATGCAGACCCTTGAAAGGAATCCTGCGTGCTCCCCATTCCATGGGTCCCAACTCTCCAGGTTCAACGCAATCTTCCGACAGCGAAAGCACTCATTGGAAACCCAGCGGATGCTACACCGTGGGATCGGGAAAGCTTTCTGAAACTCACCTCAGTTTTCATCTCCTGGTGCTCGTGTTCTCCATTCAGGCCCCCTTACTAACAATCTCCCCACTTGGAGACTCGGCGCCTTTCCATGCCTCTTTCGTACCGTCTGCAATTTGTCCGCAGGATGAACTGCAAGAGGGGGAACCAATGAGAGACTCGCTGGAGGTGTTTGGTCGGGCACATGTCACTCTCATTTCCCATCACGAAGAAGAATTCACCAGCGGTTCAGCCTGCCACCCCGGATCGACAATAGGGCGTGAAGCCATCCAGCCGTGTTGCGTCCCACTCACAAAAAAGCGACTTGGGAAATGGAGCTCAGGGGCACTGCACTTCCCAAACCTGCAGAGTTCTAAACGATAACTATCGCCCCAAAATATATTGAGGGCAGGCTACGAAGAGGCGCTGAACGCAAGGCAGAAATGCAGGAAACGGATGTCAACGGGTACATCGGAATGGCCCCGATAGCACATGAAAAGCACCAGAACGTGGACAATGATGCGGTTGGCCAAAAAGGGCGTATGCGTTTTTTCCTGAATATATTCAGGAAAAAACGCATACGCCCTTTTTGGCCAACCAAGCAACCTGGGAGAGCAAATCAGCACTACAAAGAAATCTCTCGCCCCACCCCCCCCGGGGCAAAAGGGCCAGGCGAAAAAAGTCTAAAAACCAGAAAGGCAGGACAGGCCACGGAGTCAAGGGAGCCTTGTTAAGCTGATGGGCGGGATGTCAATGGCCAACAGCCAATCTTCACAAGTGTATCCTCTTTCCGAAACCATGTAAAACACAGAACCACAGAGCATAGGGCACTTCCACACATGGGCGTTGACCTTGGGAAAATGAAAAAATCAACCAGACACAGGGACCCCAAAGTTGAGGGCTGCTGTCTTGACAAGAACCTCCACTCCGGTACACGTTTCATATCCCAGGAAAGAGCCAAGTGGACAAAGACGAGTGGACAAGTGGACAAGTGCAGAAGTGGTGCTACATAGGTCCAATGGAGTGTCACTCAGCCATGAAATCCACGTCATGAGGCTGGTAGCAGCATCCTGAGTGGATTTAGGTACGATCATCCTCAGTGAAATAAGTCCCACAAAAAAAGAAACTTATGATATCACTTATCGAGGGAATGTAAAAATCGCTCCCCATGCACTGAATCCCCAAACAGAACAGAGTCACGCTTTTAGAAAACACACTTATGCCTGCTTCAGGGGAAAGGTGAGGTGGGGTGACGCATAAAACTCGAGTTTGAAATGAGCACAGATACCCTTCCGAAAACCGAATATGGAATGGACACGACCTACTCCTTGCTCAATCAATTGGACTCACCAGACCCTGTTCATCGCACAAGTATCTATCCGACTAGTAAGCATCTTAAAAGCTAAGTCTTGATATCTCTGTGTAAGTGCATCAAGTGTGTGTAAAGCGGCCTAAAACCAGCAGGGAAAATCAGCTCAGACCCATTCTGAGGATACATTTCCAACATAAAGAAGAAACAAGCAGGGCAAAACAGAGAGAAATTCTTCCAAAATGCGTTCAGGGACTGGCATGCAACCAGGATTGACCACATCTACGGCCCCAGCGGCAGAAGACATAAGGCTGGACACTCTTGGGGCTGAGACGATTGGTGAGGTTGGGAAAGCAAATGCAGACCCTTGAAAGGAATCCTGCGTGCTCCCCATTCCATGGGTCCCAACTCTCCAGGTTCAACGCAATCTTCCGACAGCGAAAGCACTCATTGGAAACCCAGCGGATGCTACACCGTGGGATCGGGAAAGCTTTCTGAAACTCACCTCAGTTTTCATCTCCTGGTGCTCGTGTTCTCCATTCAGGCCCCCTTACTAACAATCTCCCCACTTGGAGACTCGGCGCCTTTCCATGCCTCTTTCGTACCGTCTGCAATTTGTCCGCAGGATGAACTGCAAGAGGGGGAACCAATGAGAGACTCGCTGGAGGTGTTTGGTCGGGCACATGTCACTCTCATTTCCCATCACGAAGAAGAATTCACCAGGGGTTCAGCCTGCCACCCCGGATCGACAATAGGGCGTGAAGCCATCCAGCCGTGTTGCGTCCCACTCACAAAAAAGCGATTTGGGAAATGGAGTTCAGGGGCACTGCACTTCCCAAACCTGCAGAGTTCTAAACGATAACTATCGCCCCAAAATATATTGAGGGCAGGCTACGAAGAGGCGCTGAACGCAAGGCAGAACTGCAGGAAACGGATGTCAACGGGTACATCGGAATGGCCCCGAAAGCACATGAAAAGCACCAGAACGTGGACAATGATGCGGTTGGCCAAAAAGGGCGTATGCGTTTTTTCCTGAATATATTCAGGAAAAAACGCATACGCCCTTTTTGGCCAACCAAGCAACCTGGGAGAGCAAATCAGCACTACAAAGAAATCTCTCGCCCCCCCCCCCGGGGCAAAAGGGCCAGGCGAAAAAAGTCTAAAAACCAGAAAGGCAGGACAGCCCAAGGAGTCAAGGGAGCCTTGTTAAGCTGATGGGCGGGATGTCAATGGCCAACAGCCAATCTTCACAAGTGTATCCTCTTTCCCAAACCATGGAAAACACAGAACCACAGAGCATAGGGCACTTCCACACATGGGCGTTGACCTTGGGAAAATGAAAAAATCAACCAGACACAGGGACCCCAAAGTTGAGGGCTGCTGTCTTGACAAGAACCTCCACTCCGGTACACGTTTCATATCCCAGGAAAGAGCCAAGTGGACAAAGACAAGTGGACAAGTGGACAAGTGGTGCTACGTAGGTCCAATGGAGTGTCACTCAGCCATGAAATCCACGTCATGAGGCTGGTAGCAGCATCCTGAGTGGATTTAGGTACGATCATCCTCAGTGAAATAAGTCCCACAAAAAAAGAAACTTATGATATCACTTATCGAGGGAATGTAAAAATGGCTCCCCATGCACTGAATCCCCAAACAGAACAGAGTCACGCTTTTAGAAAACACACTTATGCCTGCTTCAGGGGAAAGGTGAGGTGGGGTGACGCATAAAACTCGAGTTTGAAATGAGCACAGATACCCTTCCGAAAACCGAATATGGAATGGACACGACCTACTCCTTGCTCAATCAACTGGACTCACCAGACCCTGTTCATCGCACAAGTATCTATCCGACTAGTAAGCATCTTCAAAGCTAAGTCTTGATATCTCTGTGTAAGTGCATCAAGTGTGTGTAAAGCGGCCTAAAACCAGCAGGGAAAATCAGCTCAGACCCATTCTGAGGATACATTTCCAACATAAAGAAGAAACAAGCAGGGCAAAACAGAGAGAAATTCTTCCAAAATGCGTTCAGGGACTGGCATGCAACCAGGATTGACCACATCTACAGCCCCAGCGGCAGAAGACATAAGGCTGGACACTCTTGGGGCTGAGACGATTGGTGAGGTTGGGAAAGCAAATGCAGACCCTTGAAAGGAATCCTGCGTGCTCCCCATTCCATGGGTCCCAACTCTCCAGGTTCAACGCAATCTTCCGACAGCGAAAGCACTCATTGGAAACCCAGCGGATGCTACACCGTGGGATCGGGAAAGCTTTCTGAAACTCACCTCAGTTTTCATCTCCTGGTGCTCGTGTTCTCCATTCAGGCCCCCTTACTAACAATCTCCCCACTTGGAGACTCGGCGCCTTTCCATGCCTCTTTCGTACCGTCTGCAATTTGTCCGCAGGATGAACTGCAAGAGGGGGAACCAATGAGAGACTCGCTGGAGGTGTTTGGTCGGGCACATGTCACTCTCATTTCCCATCACGAAGAAGAATTCACCAGCGGTTCAGCCTGCCACCCCGGATCGACAATAGGGCGTGAAGCCATCCAGCCGTGTTGCGTCCCACTCACAAAAAAGCGACTTGGGAAATGGAGCTCAGGGGCACTGCACTTCCCAAACCTGCAGAGTTCTAAACGATAACTATCGCCCCAAAATATATTGAGGTCAGGCTTCGAAGAGGCGCTGAACGCAAGGCAGAATTGCAGGAAACGGATGTCAACGGGTACATCGGAATGGCCCCGATAGCACATGAAAAGCGCCAGAACGTGGACAATGATGCGGTTGGCCAAAAAGGGCGTATGCGTTTTTTCCTGAATATATTCAGGAAAAAACGCATACGCCCTTTTTGGCCAACCAAGCAACCTGGGAGAGCAAATCAGCACTACAAAGAAATCTCTCGCCCCCCCCCGGGGCAAAAGGGCCAGGCGAAAAAAGTCTAAAAACCAGAAAGGCAGGACAGGCCACGGAGTCAAGGGAGCCTTGTTAAGCTGATGGGCGGGATGTCAATGGCCAACAGCCAATCTTCACAAGTGTATCCTCTTTCCCAAACCATGGAAAACACAGAACCACAGAGCATAGGGCACTTCCACACATGGGCGTTGACCTTGGGAAAATGAAAAAATCAACCAGACACAGGGACCCCAAAGTTGAGGGCTGCTGTCTTGACAAGAACCTCCACTCCGGTACACGTTTCATATCCCAGGAAAGAGCCAAGTGGACAAGTGGACAAAGACAAGTGGACAAGTGGACAAGTGGTGCTACGTAGGTCCAATGGAGTGTCACTCAGCCATGAAATCCACGTCATGAGGCTGGTAGCAGCATCCTGAGTGGATTTAGGTACGATCATCCTCAGTGAAATAAGTCCCACAAAAAAAGAAACTTATGATGTCACTTATCGAGGGAATGTAAAAATCGCTCCCCATGCACTGAATCCCCAAACAGAACAGAGTCACGCTTTTAGAAAACACACTTATGCCTGCTTCAGGGGAAAGGTGAGGTGGGGTGACGCATAAAACTCGAGTTTGAAATGAGCACAGATACCCTTCCGAAAACCGAATATGGAATGGACACGACCTACTCCTTGCTCAATCAACTGGACTCACCAGACCCTGTTCATCGCACAAGTATCTATCCGACTAGTAAGCATCTTCAAAGCTAAGTCTTGATATCTCTGTGTAAGTGCATCAAGTGTGTGTAAAGCGGCCTAAAACCAGCAGGGAAAATCAGCTCAGACCCATTCTGAGGATACATTTCCAACATAAAGAAGAAACAAGCAGGGCAAAACAGAGAGAAATTCTTCCAAAATGCGTTCAGGGACTGGCATGCAACCAGGATTGACCACATCTACGGCCCCAGCGGCAGAAGAAATAAGGCTGGACACTCTTGGGGCTGAGACGATTGGTGAGGTTGGGAAAGCAAATGCAGACCCTTGAAAGGAATCCTGCGTGCTCCCCATTCCATGGGTCCCAACTCTCCAGGTTCAACGCAATCTTCCGACAGTGAAAGCACTCATTGGAAACCCAGCGGATGCTACACCGTGGGATCGGGAAAGCTTTCTGAAACTCACCTCAGTTTTCATCTCCTGGTGCTCGTGTTCTCCATTCAGGCCCCCTTACTAACAATCTCCCCACTTGGAGACTCGGCGCCTTTCCATGCCTCTTTCGTACCGTCTGCAATTTGTCCGCAGGATGAACTGCAAGAGGGGGAACCAATGAGAGACTCGCTGGAGGTGTTTGGTCGGGCACATGTCACTCTCATTTCCCATCACGAAGAAGAATTCACCAGCGGTTCAGCCTGCCACCCCGGATCGACAATAGGGCGTGAAGCCATCCAGCCGTGTTGCGTCCCACTCACAAAAAAGCGACTTGGGAAATGGAGCTCAGGGGCACTGCACTTCCCAAACCTGCAGAGTTCTAAACGATAACTATCGCCCCAAAATATATTGAGGTCAGGCTTCGAAGAGGCGTTGAACGCAAGGCAGAATTGCAGGAAACGGATGTCAACGGGTACATCGGAATGGCCCCGATAGCACATGAAAAGCGCCAGAACGTGGACAATGATGCGGTTGGCCAAAAAGGGCGTATGCGTTTTTTCCTGAATATATTCAGGAAAAAACGCATACGCCCTTTTTGGCCAACCAAGCAACCTGGGAGAGCAAATCAGCACTACAAAGAAATCTCTCGCCCCCCCCCCCGGGGCAAAAGGGCCAGGCGAAAAAAGTCTAAAAACCAGAAAGGCAGGACAGGCCACGGAGTCAAGGGAGCCTTGTTAAGCTGATGGGCGGGATGTCAATGGCCAACAGCCAATCTTCACAAGTGTATCCTCTTTCCCAAACCATGGAAAACACAGAACCACAGAGCATAGGGCACTTCCACACATGGGCGTTGACCTTGGGAAAATGAAAAAATCAACCAGACACAGGGACCCCAAAGTTGAGGGCTGCTGTCTTGACAAGAACCTCCACTCCGGTACACGTTTCATATCCCAGGAAAGAGCCAAGTGGACAAGTGGACAAAGACAAGTGGACAAGTGGACAAGTGGTGCTACGTAGGTCCAATGGAGTGTCACTCAGCCATGAAATCCACGTCATGAGGCTGGTAGCAGCATCCTGAGTGGATTTAGGTACGATCATCCTCAGTGAAATAAGTCCCACAAAAAAAGAAACTTATGATATCACTTATCGAGGGAATGTAAAAATCGCTCCCCATGCACTGAATCCCCAAACAGAACAGAGTCACGCTTTTAGAAAACACACTTATGCCTGCTTCAGGGGAAAGGTGAGGTGGGGTGACGCATAAAACTCGAGTTTGAAATGAGCACAGATACCCTTCCGAAAACCGAATATGGAATGGACACGACCTACTCCTTGCTCAATCAACTGGACTCACCAGACCCTCTTCATCGCACAAGTATCTATCCGACTAGTAAGCATCTTAAAAGCTAAGTCTTGATATCTCTGTGTAAGTGCATCAAGTGTGTGTAAAGCGGCCTAAAACCAGCAGGGAAAATCAGCTCAGACCCATTCTGAGGATACATTTCCAACATAAAGAAGAAACAAGCAGGGCAAAACAGAGAGAAATTCTTCCAAAATGCGTTCAGGGACTGGCATGCAACCAGGATTGACCACATCTACAGCCCCAGCGGCAGAAGACATAAGGCTGGACACTCTTGGGGCTGAGACGATTGGTGAGGTTGGGAAAGCAAATGCAGACCCTTGAAAGGAATCCTGCGTGCTCCCCATTCCATGGGTCCCAACTCTCCAGGTTCAACGCAATCTTCCGACAGCGAAAGCACTCATTGGAAACCCAGCGGATGCTACACCGTGGGATCGGGAAAGCTTTCTGAAACTCACCTCAGTTTTCATCTCCTGGTGCTCGTGTTCTCCATTCAGGCCCCCTTACTAACAATCTCCCCACTTGGAGACTCGGCGCCTTTCCATGCCTCTTTCGTACCGTCTGCAATTTGTCCGCAGGATGAACTGCAAGAGGGGGAACCAATGCGAGACTCGCTGGAGGTGTTTGGTCGGGCACATGTCACTCTCATTTCCCATCACGAAGAAGAATTCACCAGCGGTTCAGCCTGCCACCCCGGATCGACAATAGGGCGTGAAGCCATCCAGCCGTGTTGCGTCCCACTCACAAAAAAGCGACTTGGGAAATGGAGCTCAGGGGCACTGCACTTCCCAAACCTGCAGAGTTCTAAACGATAACTATCGCCCCAAAATATATTGAGGTCAGGCTTCGAAGAGGCGTTGAACGCAAGGCAGAATTGCAGGAAACGGATGTCAACGGGTACATCGGAATGGCCCCGATAGCACATGAAAAGCGCCAGAACGTGGACAATGATGCGGTTGGCCAAAAAGGGCGTATGCGTTTTTTCCTGAATATATTCAGGAAAAAACGCATACGCCCTTTTTGGCCAACCAAGCAACCTGGGAGAGCAAATCAGCACTACAAAGAAATCTCTCGCCCCCCCCCGGGGCAAAAGGGCCAGGCGAAAAAAGTCTAAAAACCAGAAAGGCAGGACAGGCCACGGAGTCAAGGGAGCCTTGTTAAGCTGATGGGCGGGATGTCAATGGCCAACAGCCAATCTTCACAAGTGTATCCTCTTTCCCAAACCATGGAAAACACAGAACCACAGAGCACAGGGCACTTCCACACATGGGCGTTGACCTTGGGAAAATGAAAAAATCAACCAGACACAGGGACCCCAAAGTTGAGGGCTGCTGTCTTGACAAGAACCTCCACTCCGGTACACGTTTCATATCCCAGGAAAGAGCCAAGTGGACAAGTGGACAAAGACAAGTGGACAAGTGGACAAGTGGTGCTACGTAGGTCCAATGGAGTGTCACTCAGCCATGAAATCCACGTCATGAGGCTGGTAGCAGCATCCTGAGTGGATTTAGGTACGATCATCCTCAGTGAAATAAGTCCCACAAAAAAAGAAACTTATGATATCACTTATCGAGGGAATGTAAAAATCGCTCCCCATGCACTGAATCCCCAAACAGAACAGAGTCACGCTTTTAGAAAACACACTTATGCCTGCTTCAGGGGAAAGGTGAGGTGGGGTGACGCATAAAACTCGAGTTTGAAATGAGCACAGATACCCTTCCGAAAACCGAATATGGAATGGACACGACCTACTCCTTGCTCAATCAACTGGACTCACCAGACCCTGTTCATCGCACAAGTATCTATCCGACTAGTAAGCATCTTCAAAGCTAAGTCTTGATATCTCTGTGTAAGTGCATCAAGTGTGTGTAAAGCGGCCTAAAACCAGCAGGGAAAATCAGCTCAGACCCATTCTGAGGATACATTTCCAACATAAAGAAGAAACAAGCAGGGCAAAACAGAGAGAAATTCTTCCAAAATGCGTTCAGGGACTGGCATGCAACCAGGATTGACCACATCTACAGCCCCAGCGGCAGAAGACATAAGGCTGGACACTCTTGGGGCTGAGACGATTGGTGAGGTTGGGAAAGCAAATGCAGACCCTTGAAAGGAATCCTGCGTGCTCCCCATTCCATGGGTCCCAACTCTCCAGGTTCAACGCAATCTTCCGACAGCGAAAGCACTCATTGGAAACCCAGCGGATGCTACACCGTGGGATCGGGAAAGCTTTCTGAAACTCACCTCAGTTTTCATCTCCTGGTGCTCGTGTTCTCCATTCAGGCCCCCTTACTAACAATCTCCCCACTTGGAGACTCGGCGCCTTTCCATGCCTCTTTCGTACCGTCTGCAATTTGTCCGCAGGATGAACTGCAAGAGGGGGAACCAATGAGAGACTCGCTGGAGGTGTTTGGTCGGGCACATGTCACTCTCATTTCCCATCACGAAGAAGAATTCACCAGCGGTTCAGCCTGCCACCCCGGATCGACAATAGGGCGTGAAGCCATCCAGCCGTGTTGCGTCCCACTCACAAAAAAGCGACTTGGGAAATGGAGCTCAGGGGCACTGCACTTCCCAAACCTGCAGAGTTCTAAACGATAACTATCGCCCCAAAATATATTGAGGTCAGGCTTCGAAGAGGCGTTGAACGCAAGGCAGAATTGCAGGAAACGGATGTCAACGGGTACATCGGAATGGCCCCGATAGCACATGAAAAGCGCCAGAACGTGGACAATGATGCGGTTGGCCAAAAAGGGCGTATGCGTTTTTTCCTGAATATATTCAGGAAAAAACGCATACGCCCTTTTTGGCCAACCAAGCAACCTGGGAGAGCAAATCAGCACTACAAAGAAATCTCTTGCCCCCCCCCGGGGCAAAAGGGCCAGGCGAAAAAAGTCTAAAAACCAGAAAGGCAGGACAGCCCACGGAGTCAAGGGAGCCTTGTTAAGCTGATGGGCGGGATGTCAATGGCCAACAGCCAATCTTCACAAGTGTATCCTCTTTCCCAAACCATGTAAAACACAGAACCACAGAGCATAGGGCACTTCCACACATGGGCGTTGACCTTGGGAAAATGAAAAAATCAACCAGACACAGGGACCCCAAAGTTGAGGGCTGCTGTCTTGACAAGAACCTCCACTCCGGTACACGTTTCATATCCCAGGAAAGAGCCAAGTGGACAAGTGGACAAAGACAAGTGGACAAGTGGACAAGTGGTGCTACGTAGGTCCAATGGAGTGTCACTCAGCCATGAAATCCACGTCATGAGGCTGGTAGCAGCATCCTGAGTGGATTTAGGTACGATCATCCTCAGTGAAATAAGTCCCACAAAAAAAGAAACTTATGATATCACTTATCGAGGGAATGTAAAAATGGCTCCCCATGCACTGAATCCCCAAACAGAACAGAGTCACGCTTTTAGAAAACACACTTATGCCTGCTTCAGGGGAAAGGTGAGGTGGGGTGACGCATAAAACTCGAGTTTGAAATGAGCACAGATACCCTTCCGAAAACCGAATATGGAATGGACACGACCTACTCCTTGCTCAATCAACTGGACTCACCAGACCCTGTTCATCGCACAAGTATCTATCCGACTAGTAAGCATCTTAAAAGCTAAGTCTTGATATCTCTGTGTAAGTGCATCAAGTGTGTGTAAAGCGGCCTAAAACCAGCAGGGAAAATCAGCTCAGACCCATTCTGAGGATACATTTCCAACATAAAGAAGAAACAAGCAGGGCAAAACAGAGAGAAATTCTTCCAAAATGCGTTCAGGGACTGGCATGCAACCAGGATTGACCACATCTACAGCCCCAGCGGCAGAAGACATAAGGCTGGACACTCTTGGCTCTGAGACGATTCGTGAGGTTGGGAAAGCAAATGCAGACCCTTGAAAGGAATCCTGCGTGCTCCCCATTCCATGGGTCCCAACTCTCCAGGTTCAACGCAATCTTCCGACAGCGAAAGCACTCATTGGAAACCCAGCGGATGCTACACCGTGGGATCGGGAAAGCTTTCTGAAACTCACCTCAGTTTTCCTCTCCTGGTGCTCGTGTTCTCCATTCAGGCCCCCTTACTGACAATCTCCCCACTTGGAGACTCGGCGCCTTTCCATGCCTCTTTCGTACCGTCTGCAATTTGTCCGCAGGATGAACTGCAAGAGGGGGAACCAATGAGAGACTCGCTGGAGGTGTTTGGTCGGGCACATGTCACTCTCATTTCCCATCACGAAGAAGAATTCACCAGAGGTTCAGCCTGCCACCCCGGATCGACAATAGGGCGTGAAGCCATCCAGCCGTGTTGCGTCCCACTCACAAAAAAGCGACTTGGGAAATGGAGCTCAGGGGCACTGCACTTCCCAAACCTGCAGAGTTCTAAACGGTAACTATCGCCCCAAAATATATTGAGGTCAGGCTAGGAAGAGGCGCTGAACGCAAGGCAGAACTGCAGGAAACGGATGTCAACGGGTACATCGGAATGGCCCCGATAGCACATGAAAAGCGCCAGAACGTGGACAATGATGCGGTTGGCCAAAAAGGGCGTATGCGTTTTTTCCTGAATATATTCAGGAAAAAACGCATACGCCCTTTTTGGCCAACCAAGCAACCTGGGAGAGCAAATCAGCACTACAAAGAAATCTCTCGCCCCCCCCCGGGGCAAAAGGGCCAGGCGAAAAAAGTCTAAAAACCAGAAAGGCAGGACAGCCCACGGAGTCAAGGGAGCCTTATTAAGCTGATGGGCGGGATGTCAATGGCCAACAGCCAATCTTCACAAGTGTATCCTCTTTCCCAAACCATGGAAAACACAGAACCACAGAGCATAGGGCACTTCCACACATGGGCGTTGACCTTGGGAAAATGAAAAAATCAACCAGACACAGGGACCCAAAGTTGAGGGCTGCTGTCTTGACAAGAACCTCCACTCCGGTACACGTTTCATATCCCAGGAAAGAGCCAAGTGGACAAAGACAAGTGGACAAGTGGACAAGTGGTGCTACGTAGGTCCAATGGAGTGTCACTCAGCCATGAAATCCACGTCATGAGGCTGGTAGCAGCATCCTGAGTGGATTTAGGTACGATCATCCTCAGTGAAATAAGTCCCACAAAAAAAGAAACTTATGATATCACTTATCGAGGGAATGTAAAAATGGCTCCCCATGCACTGAATCCCCAAACAGAACAGAGTCACGCTTTTAGAAAACACACTTATGCCTGCTTCAGGGGAAAGGTGAGGTGGGGTGACGCATAAAACTCGAGTTTGAAATGAGCACAGATACCCTTCCGAAAACCGAATATGGAATGGACACGACCTACTCCTTGCTCAATCAACTGGACTCACCAGACCCTGTTCATCGCACAAGTATCTATCCGACTAGTAAGCATCTTAAAAGCTAAGTCTTGATATCTCTGTGTAAGTGCATCAAGTGTGTGTAAAGCGGCCTAAAACCAGCAGGGAAAATCAGCTCAGACCCATTCTGAGGATACATTTCCAACATAAAGAAGAAACAAGCAGGGCAAAACAGAGAGAAATTCTTCCAAAATGCGTTCAGGGACTGGCATGCAACCAGGATTGACCACATCTACAGCCCCAGCGGCAGAAGACATAAGGCTGGACACTCTTGGGGCTGAGACGATTGGTGAGGTTGGGAAAGCAAATGCAGACCCTTGAAAGGAATCCTGCGTGCTCCCCATTCCATGGGTCCCAACTCTCCAGGTTCAACGCAATCTTCCGACAGCGAAAGCACTCATTGGAAACCCAACGGATGCTACACCGTGGGATCGGGAAAGCTTTCTGAAACTCACCTCAGTTTTCATCTCCTGGTGCTCGTGTTCTCCATTCAGGCCCCCTTACTAACAATCTCCCCACTTGGAGACTCGGCGCCTTTCCATGCCTCTTTCGTACCGTCTGCAATTTGTCCGTAGGATGAACTGCAAGAGGGGGAACCAATGAGAGACTCGCTGGAGGTGTTTGGTCGGGCACATGTCACTCTCATTTCCCATCACGAAGAAGAATTCACCAGCGGTTCAGCCTGCCACCCCGGATCGACAATAGGGCGTGAAGCCATCCAGCCGTGTTGCGTCCCACTCACAAAAAAGCGACTTGGGAAATGGAGCTCAGGGGCACTGCACTTCCCAAACCTGCAGAGTTCTAAACGATAACTATCGCCCCAAAATATATTGAGGTCAGGCTACGAAGAGGCGCTGAACGCAAGGCAGAACTGCAGGAAACGGATGTCAACGGGTACATCGGAATGGCCCCGATAGCACATGAAAAGCGCCAGAACGTGGACAATGATGCGGTTGGCCAAAAAGGGCGTATGCGTTTTTTCCTGAATATATTCAGGAAAAAACGCATACGCCCTTTTTGGCCAACCAAGCAACCTGGGAGAGCAAATCAGCACTACAAAGAAATCTCTCGCCCCCCCCCGGGGCAAAAGGGCCAGGCGAAAAAAGTCTAAAAACCAGAAAGGCAGGATAGGCCACGGAGTCAAGGGAGCCTTGTTAAGCTGATGGGCGGGATGTCAATGGCCAACAGCCAATCTTCACAAGTGTATCCTCTTTCCCAAACCATGGAAAACACAGAACCACAGAGCATAGGGCACTTCCACACATGGGCGTTGACCTTGGGAAAATGAAAAAATCAACCAGACACAGGGACCCCAAAGTTGAGGGCTGCTGTCTTGACAAGAACCTCCACTCCGGTACACGTTTCATATCCCAGGAAAGAGCCAAGTGGACAAAGACAAGTGGACAAGTGGTGCTACGTAGATCCAATGGAGTGTCACTCAGCCATGAAATCCACATCATGAGGCTGGTAGCAGCATCCTGAGTGGATTTAGGTACGATCATCCTCAGTGAAATAAGTCCCACAAAAAAAGAAACTTATGATATCACTTATCGAGGGAATGTAAAAATGGCTCCCCATGCACTGAATCCCCAAACAGAACAGAGTCACGCTTTTAGAAAACACACTTATGCCTGCTTCAGGGGAAAGGTGAGGTGGGGTGACGCATAAAACTCGAGTTTGAAATGAGCACAGATACCCTTCCGAAAACCGAATATGGAATGGACACGACCTACTCCTTGCTCAATCAACTGGACTCACCAGACCCTGTTCATCGCACAAGTATCTATCCGACTAGTAAGCATCTTAAAAGCTAAGTCTTGATATCTCTGTGTAAGTGCATCAAGTGTGTGTAAAGCGGCCTAAAACCAGCAGGGAAAATCAGCTCAGACCCATTCTGAGGATACATTTCCAACATAAAGAAGAAACAAGCAGGGCAAAACAGAGAGAAATTCTTCCAAAATGCGTTCAGGGACTGGCAATAAACCAGGATTGACCACATCTACAGCCCCAGCGGCAGAAGACATAAGGCTGGACACTCTTGGGGCTGAGACGATTGGTGAGGTTGGGAAAGCAAATGCAGACCCTTGAAAGGAATCCTGCGTGCTCCCCATTCCATGGGTCCCAACTCTCCAGGTTCAACGCAATCTTCCGACAGCGAAAGCACTCATTGGAAACCCAACGGATGCTACACCGTGGGATCGGGAAAGCTTTCTGAAACTCACCTCAGTTTTCATCTCCTGGTGCTCGTGTTCTCCATTCAGGCCCCCTTACTAACAATCTCCCCACTTGGAGACTCGGCGCCTTTCCATGCCTCTTTCGTACCGTCTGCAATTTGTCCGTAGGATGAACTGCAAGAGGGGGAACCAATGAGAGACTCGCTGGAGGTGTTTGGTCGGGCACATGTCACTCTCATTTCCCATCACGAAGAAGAATTCACCAGAGGTTCAGCCTGCCACCCCGGATCGACAATAGGGCGTGAAGCCATCCAGCCGTGTTGCGTCCCACTCACAAAAAAGCGACTTGGGAAATGGAGCTCAGGGGCACTGCACTTCCCAAACCTGCAGAGTTCTAAACGATAACTATCGCCCCAAAATATATTGAGGTCAGGCTACGAAGAGGCGCTGAACGCAAGGCAGAACTGCAGGAAACGGATGTCAACGGGTACATCGGAATGGCCCCGATAGCACATGAAAAGCGCCAGAACGTGGACAATGATGCGGTTGGCCAAAAAGGGCGTATGCGTTTTTTCCTGAATATATTCAGGAAAAAACGCATACGCCCTTTTTGGCCAACCAAGCAACCTGGGAGAGCAAATCAGCACTACAAAGAAATCTCTCGCCCCCCCCCGGGGCAAAAGGGCCAGGCAAAAAAAGTCTAAAAACCAGAAAGGCAGGACAGCCCACGGAGTCAAGGGAGCCTTGTTAAGCTGATGGGCGGGATGTCAATGGCCAACAGCCAATCTTCACAAGTGTATCCTCTTTCCCAAACCATGGAAAACACAGAACCACAGAGCATAGGGCACTTCCACACATGGGCGTTGACCTTGGGAAAATGAAAAAATCAACCAGACACAGGGACCCCAAAGTTGAGGGCTGCTGTCTTGACAAGAACCTCCACTCCGGTACACGTTTCATATCCCAGGAAAGAGCCAAGTGGACAAAGACAAGTGGACAAGTGGACAAGTGGTGCTACGTAGGTCCAATGGAGTGTCACTCAGCCATGAAATCCACGTCATGAGGCTGGTAGCAGCATCCTGAGTGGATTTAGGTACGATCATCCTCAGTGAAATAAGTCCCACAAAAAAAGAAACTTATGATATCACTTATCGAGGGAATGTAAAAATGGCTCCCCATGCACTGAATCCCCAAACAGAACAGAGTCACGCTTTTAGAAAACACACTTATGCCTGCTTCAGGGGAAAGGTGAGGTGGGGTGACGCATAAAACTCGAGTTTGAAATGAGCACAGATACCCTTCCGAAAACCGAATATGGAATGGACACGACCTACTCCTTGCTCAATCAACTGGACTCACCAGACCCTGTTCATCGCACAAGTATCTATCCGACTAGTAAGCATCTTCAAAGCTAAGTCTTGATATCTCTGTGTAAGTGCATCAAGTGTGTGTAAAGCGGCCTAAAACCAGCAGGGAAAATCAGCTCAGACCCATTCTGAGGATACATTTCCAACATAAAGAAGAAACAAGCAGGGCAAAACAGAGAGAAATTCTTCCAAAATGCGTTCAGGGACTGGCATGCAACCAGGATTGACCACATCTACAGCCCCAGCGGCAGAAGACATAAGGCTGGACACTCTTGGGGCTGAGACGATTGGTGAGGTTGGGAAAGCAAATGCAGACCCTTGAAAGGAATCCTGCGTGCTCCCCATTCCATGGGTCCCAACTCTCCAGGTTCAACGCAATCTTCCGACAGCGAAAGCACTCATTGGAAACCCAGCGGATGCTACACCGTGGGATCGGGAAAGCTTTCTGAAACTCACCTCAGTTTTCATCTCCTGGTGCTCGTGTTCTCCATTCAGGCCCCCTTACTAACAATCTCCCCACTTGGAGACTCGGCGCCTTTCCATGCCTCTTTCGTACCGTCTGCAATTTGTCCGCAGGATGAACTGCAAGAGGGGGAACCAATGAGAGACTCGCTGGAGGTGTTTGGTCGGGCACATGTCACTCTCATTTCCCATCACGAAGAAGAATTCACCAGCGGTTCAGCCTGCCACCCCGGATCGACAATAGGGCGTGAAGCCATCCAGCCGTGTTGCGTCCCACTCACAAAAAAGCGACTTGGGAAATGGAGCTCAGGGGCACTGCACTTCCCAAACCTGCAGAGTTCTAAACGATAACTATCGCCCCAAAATATATTGAGGTCAGGCTACGAAGAGGCGCTGAACGCAAGGCAGAATTGCAGGAAACGGATGTCAACGGGTACATCGGAATGGCCCCGATAGCACATGAAAAGCGCCAGAACGTGGACAATGATGCGGTTGGCCAAAAAGGGCATATGCGTTTTTTCCTGAATATATTCAGGAAAAAACGCATACGCCCTTTTTGGCCAACCAAGCAACCTGGGAGAGCAAATCAGCACTACAAAGAAATCTCTCGCCCCCCCCCGGGTCAAAAGGGCCAGGCGAAAAAAGTCTAAAAACCAGAAAGGCAGGACAGCCCACGGAGTCAAGGGAGCCTTGTTAAGCTGATGGGCGGGATGTCAATGGCCAACAGCCAATCTTCACAAGTGTATCCTCTTTCCCAAACCATGGAAAACACAGAACCACAGAGCATAGGGCACTTCCACACATGGGCGTTGACCTTGGGAAAATGAAAAAATCAACCAGACACAGGGACCCCAAAGTTGAGGGCTGCTGTCTTGACAAGAACCTCCACTCCGGTACACGTTTCATATCCCAGGAAAGAGCCAAGTGGACAAAGACAAGTGGACAAGTGGACAAGTGGTGCTACGTAGGTCCAATGGAGTGTCACTCAGCCATGAAATCCACGTCATGAGGCTGGTAGCAGCATCCTGAGTGGATTTAGGTACGATCATCCTCAGTGAAATAAGTCCCACAAAAAAAGAAACTTATGATATCACTTATCAGTGAAATAAGTCCCACAAAAAAAGAAACTTATGATATCACTTATGTAAAAATGGCTCCCCATGCACTGAATCCCCAAACAGAACAGAGTCACGCTTTTAGAAAACACACTTATGCCTGCTTCAGGGGAAAGGTGAGGTGGGGTGACGCATAAAACTCGAGTTTGAAATGAGCACAGATACCCTTCCGAAAACCGAATATGGAATGGACACGACCTACTCCTTGCTCAATCAACTGGACTCACCAGACCCTGTTCATCGCACAAGTATCTATCCGACTAGTAAGCATCTTAAAAGCTAAGTCTTGATATCTCTGTGTAAGTGCATCAAGTGTGTGTAAAGCGGCCTAAAACCAGCAGGGAAAATCAGCTCAGACCCATTCTGAGGATACATTTCCAACATAAAGAAGAAACAAGCAGGGCAAAACAGAGAGAAATTCTTCCAAAATGCGTTCAGGGACTGGCATGCAACCAGGATTGACCACATCTACAGCCCCAGCGGCAGAAGACATAAGGCTGGACACTCTTGGGGCTGAGACGATTGGTGAGGTTGGGAAAGCAAATGCAGACCCTTGAAAGGAATCCTGCGTGCTCCCCATTCCATGGGTCCCAACTCTCCAGGTTCAACGCAATCTTCCGACAGCGAAAGCACTCATTGGAAACCCAGCGGATGCTACACCGTGGGATCGGGAAAGCTTTCTGAAACTCACCTCAGTTTTCATCTCCTGGTGCTCGTGTTCTCCATTCAGGCCCCCTTACTAACAATCTCCCCACTTGGAGACTCGGCGCCTTTCCATGCCTCTTTCGTACCGTCTGCAATTTGTCCGCAGGATGAACTGCAAGAGGGGGAACCAATGAGAGACTCGCTGGAGGTGTTTGGTCGGGCACATGTCACTCTCATTTCCCATCACGAAGAAGAATTCACCAGCGGTTCAGCCTGCCACCCCGGATCGACAATAGGGCGTGAAGCCATCCAGCCGTGTTGCGTCCCACTCACAAAAAAGCGACTTGGGAAATGGAGCTCAGGGGCACTGCACTTCCCAAACCTGCAGAGTTCTAAACGATAACTATCGCCCCAAAATATATTGAGGTCAGGCTACGAAGAGGCGCTGAACGCAAGGCAGAACTGCAGGAAACGGATGTCAACGGGTACATCGGAATGGCCCCGATAGCACATGAAAAGCGCCAGAACGTGGACAATGATGCGGTTGGCCAAAAAGGGCGTATGCGTTTTTTCCTGAATATATTCAGGAAAAAACGCATACGCCCTTTTTGGCCAACCAAGCAACCTGGGAGAGCAAATCAGCACTACAAAGAAATCTCTCGCCCCCCCCCCCCCGGGGCAAAAGGGCCAGGCGAAAAAAGTCTAAAAACCAGAAAGGCAGGACAGCCCACGGAGTCAAGGGAGCCTTGTTAAGCTGATGGGCGGGATGTCAATGGCCAACAGCCAATCTTCACAAGTGTATCCTCTTTCCCAAACCATGGAAAACACAGAACCACAGAGCATAGGGCACTTCCACACATGGGCGTTGACCTTGGGAAAATGAAAAAATCAACCAGACACAGGGACCCCAAAGTTGAGGGCTGCTGTCTTGACAAGAACCTCCACTCCGGTACACGTTTCATATCCCAGGAAAGAGCCAAGTGGACAAGTGGACAAAGACAAGTGGACAAGTGGACAAGTGGTGCTACGTAGGTCCAATGGAGTGTCACTCAGCCATGAAATCCACGTCATGAGGCTGGTAGCAGCATCCTGAGTGGATTTAGGTACGATCATCCTCAGTGAAATAAGTCCCACAAAAAAAGAAACTTATGATATCACTTATCGAGGGAATGTAAAAATCGCTCCCCATGCACTGAATCCCCAAACAGAACAGAGTCACGCTTTTAGAAAACACACTTATGCCTGCTTCAGGGGAAAGGTGAGGTGGGGTGACGCATAAAACTCGAGTTTGAAATGAGCACAGATACCCTTCCGAAAACCGAATATGGAATGGACACGACCTACTCCTTGCTCAATCAACTGGACTCACCAGACCCTGTTCATCGCACAAGTATCTATCCGACTAGTAAGCATCTTAAAAGCTAAGTCTTGATATCTCTGTGTAAGTGCATCAAGTGTGTGTAAAGCGGCCTAAAACCAGCAGGGAAAATCAGCTCAGACCCATTCTGAGGATACATTTCCAACATAAAGAAGAAACAAGCAGGGCAAAACAGAGAGAAATTCTTCCAAAATGCGTTCAGGGACTGGCATGCAACCAGGATTGACCACATCTACAGCCCCAGCGGCAGAAGACATAAGGCTGGACACTCTTGGGGCTGAGACGATTGGTGAGGTTGGGAAAGCAAATGCAGACCCTTGAAAGGAATCCTGCGTGCTCCCCATTCCATGGGTCCCAACTCTCCAGGTTCAACGCAATCTTCCGACAGCGAAAGCACTCATTGGAAACCCAGCGGATGCTACACCGTGGGATCGGGAAAGCTTTCTGAAACTCACCTCAGTTTTCCTCTCCTGGTGCTCGTGTTCTCCATTCAGGCCCCCTTACTAACAATCTCCCCACTTGGAGACTCGGCGCCTTTCCATGCCTCTTTCGTACCGTCTGCAATTTGTCCGCAGGATGAACTGCAAGAGGGGGAACCAATGAGAGACTCGCTGGAGGTGTTTGGTCGGGCACATGTCACTCTCATTTCCCATCACGAAGAAGAATTCACCAGCGGTTCAGCCTGCAACCGCGGATCGACAATAGGGCGTGAAGCCATCCAGCCGTGTTGCGTCCCACTCACAAAAAAGCGACTTGGGAAATGGAGCTCAGGGGCCCTGCACTTCCCAAACCTGCAGAGTTCTAAACGATAACTATCGCCCCAAAATATATTGAGGTCAGGCTACGAAGAGGCGCTGAACGCAAGGCAGAACTGCAGGAAACGGATGTCAACGGGTACATCGGAATGGCCCCGATAGCACATGAAAAGCGCCAGAACGTGGACAATGATGCGGTTGGCCAAAAAGGGCGTATGCGTTTTTTCCTGAATATATTCAGGAAAAAACGCATACGCCCTTTTTGGCCAACCAAGCAACCTGGGAGAGCAAATCAGCACTACAAAGAAATCTCTCGCCCCCCCCCCGGGGCAAAAGGGCCAGGCGAAAAAAGTCTAAAAACCAGAAAGGCAGGACAGCCCACGGAGTCAAGGGAGCCTTGTTAAGCTGATGGGCGGGATGTCAATGGCCAACAGCCAATCTTCACAAGTGTATCCTCTTTCCCAAACCATGTAAAACACAGAACCACAGAGCATAGGGCAATTCCACACATGGGCGTTGACCTTGGGAAAATGAAAAAATCAACCAGACACAGGGACCCCAAAGTTGAGGGCTGCTGTCTTGACAAGAACCTCCACTCCGGTACACGTTTCATATCCCAGGAAAGAGCCAAGTGGACAAAGACGAGTGGACAAGTGGACAAAGACAAGTGGACAAGTGGACAAGTGGTGCTACGTAGGTCCAATGGAGTGTCCCTCAGCCATGAAATCCACGTCATGAGGCTGGTAGCAGCATCCTGAGTGGATTTAGGTACGATCATCCTCAGTGAAATAAGTCCCACAAAAAAAGAAACTTATGATATCACTTATCGAGGGAATGTAAAAATCGCTCCCCATGAACGGAATCCCCAAACAGAACAGAGTCACGCTTTTAGAAAACACACTTATGCCTGCTTCAGGGGAAAGGTGAGGTGCGGTGACGCATAAAACTCGAGTTTGAAATGAGCACAGATACCCTTCCGAAAAGCGAATATGGAATGGACACGACCTACTCCTTGCTCAATCAACTGGACTCACCAGACCCTGTTCATCGCACAAGTATCTATCCGACTAGTAAGCATCTTAAAAGCTAAGTCTTGATATCTCTGTGTAAGTGCATCAAGTGTGTGTAAAGCGGCCTAAAACCAGCAGGGAAAATCAGCTCAGACCCATTCTGAGGATACATTTCCAACACAAAGAAGAAACAAGCAGGGCAAAACAGAGAGAAATTCTTCCAAAATGCGTTCAGGGACTGGCATGCAACCAGGATTGACCACATCTACAGCCCCAGCGGCAGAAGACAGAAGGCTGGACACTCTTGGGGCTGAGACGATTGGTGAGGTTGGGAAAGCAAATGCAGACCCTTGAAAGGAATCCGTCGTGCTCCCCATTCCATGGGTCCCAACTCTCCAGGTTCAACGCAATCTTCCGACAGCGAAAGCACTCATTGGAAACCCAGCGGATGCTACACCGTGGGATCGGGAAAGCTTTCTGAAACTCACCTCAGTTTTCCTCTCCTGGTGCTCGTGTTCTCCATTCAGGCCCCCTTACTAACAATCTCCCCACTTGGAGACTCGGCGCCTTTCCATGCCTCTTTCGTACCGTCTGCAATTTGTCCGCAGGATGAACTGCAAGAGGGGGAACCAATGAGAGACTCGCTGGAGGTGTTTGGTCGGGCACATGTCACTCTCATTTCCCATCACGAAGAAGAATTCACCAGCGGTTCAGCCTGCAACCGCGGATCGACAATAGGGCGTGAAGCCATCCAGCCGTGTTGCGTCCCACTCACAAAAAAGCGACTTGGGAAATGGAGCTCAGGGGCCCTGCACTTCCCAAACCTGCAGAGTTCTAAACGATAACTATCGCCCCAAAATATATTGAGGTCAGGCTACGAAGAGGCGCTGAACGCAAGGCAGAACTGCAGGAAACGGATGTCAACGGGTACATCGGAATGGCCCCGATAGCACATGAAAAGCGCCAGAACGTGGACAATGATGCGGTTGGCCAAAAAGGGCGTATGCGTTTTTTCCTGAATATATTCAGGAAAAAACGCATACGCCCTTTTTGGCCAACCAAGCAACCTGGGAGAGCAAATCAGCACTACAAAGAAATCTCTCGCCCCCCCCCGGGGGCAAAAGGGCCAGGCGAAAAAAGTCTAAAAACCAGAAAGGCAGGACAGCCCACGGAGTCAAGGGAGCCTTGTTAAGCTGATGGGCGGGATGTCAATGGCCAACAGCCAATCTTCACAAGTGTATCCTCTTTCCCAAACCATGTAAAACACAGAACCACAGAGCATAGGGCACTTCCACACATGGGCGTTGACCTTGGGAAAATGAAAAAATCAACCAGACACAGGGACCCCAAAGTTGAGGGCTGCTGTCTTGACAAGAACCTCCACTCCGGTACACGTTTCATATCCCAGGAAAGAGCCAAGTGGACAAAGACGAGTGGACAAGTGGACAAAGACAAGTGGACAAGTGGACAAGTGGTGCTACGTAGGTCCAATGGAGTGTCACTCAGCCATGAAATCCACGTCATGAGGCTGGTAGCAGCATCCTGAGTGGATTTAGGTACGATCATCCTCAGTGAAATAAGTCCCACAAAAAAAGAAACTTATGATATCACTTATCGAGGGAATGTAAAAATCGCTCCCCATGAACGGAATCCCCAAACAGAACAGAGTCACGCTTTTAGAAAACACACTTATGCCTGCTTCAGGGGAAAGGTGAGGTGCGGTGACGCATAAAACTCGAGTTTGAAATGAGCACAGATACCCTTCCGAAAACCGAATATGGAATGGACACGACCTACTCCTTGCTCAATCAACTGGACTCACCAGACCCTGTTCATCGCACAAGTATCTATCCGACTAGTAAGCATCTTAAAAGCTAAGTCTTGATATCTCTGTGTAAGTGCATCAAGTGTGTGTAAAGCGGCCTAAAACCAGCAGGGAAAATCAGCTCAGACCCATTCTGAGGATACATTTCCAACACAAAGAAGAAACAAGCAGGGCAAAACAGAGAGAAATTCTTCCAAAATGCGTTCAGGGACTGGCATGCAACCAGGATTGACCACATCTACAGCCCCAGCGGCAGAAGACATAAGGCTGGACACTCTTGGGGCTGAGACGATTGGTGAGGTTGGGAAAGCAAATGCAGACCCTTGAAAGGAATCCTGCGTGCTCCCCATTCCATGGCTCCCAACTCTCCAGGTTCAACGCAATCTTCCGACAGCGAAAGCACTCATTGGAAACCCAGCAGATGCTACACCGTGGGATCGGGAAAGCTTTCTGAAACTCACCTCAGTTTTCCTCTCCTGGTGCTCGTGTTCTCCATTCAGGCCCCCTTACTAACAATCTCCCCACTTGGAGACTCGGCGCCTTTCCATGCCTCTTTCGTACCGTCTGCAATTTGTCCGCAGGATGAACTGCAAGAGGGGGAACCAATGAGAGACTCGCTGGAGGTGTTTGGTCGGGCACATGTCACTCTCATTTCCCATCACGAAGAAGAATTCACCAGCGGTTCAGCCTGCAACCGCGGATCGACAATAGGGCGTGAAGCCATCCAGCCGTGTTGCGTCCCACTCACAAAAAAGCGACTTGGGAAATGGAGCTCAGGGGCCCTGCACTTCCCAAACCTGCAGAGTTCTAAACGATAACTATCGCCCCAAAATATATTGAGGTCAGGCTACGAAGAGGCGCTGAACGCAAGGCAGAACTGCAGGAAACGGATGTCAACGGGTACATCGGAATGGCCCCGATAGCACATGAAAAGCGCCAGAACGTGGACAATGATGCGGTTGGCCAAAAAGGGCGTATGCGTTTTTTCCTGAATGTATTCAGGAAAAAACGCATACGCCCTTTTTGGCCAACCAAGCAACCTGGGAGAGCAAATCAGCACTACAAAGAAATCTCTCGCCCCCACCCCCCCGGGGCAAAAGGGCCAGGCGAAAAAAGTCTAAAAACCAGAAAGGCAGGACAGCCCACGGAGTCAAGGGAGCCTTGTTAAGCTGATGGGCGGGATGTCAATGGCCAACAGCCAATCTTCACAAGTGTATCCTCTTTCCCAAACCATGTAAAACACAGAACCACAGAGCATAGGGCACTTCCACACATGGGCGTTGACCTTGGGAAAATGAAAAAATCAACCAGACACAGGGACCCCAAAGTTGAGGGCTGCTGTCTTGACAAGAACCTCCACTCCGGTACACGTTTCATATCCCAGGAAAGAGCCAAGTGGACAAAGACGAGTGGACAAGTGGACAAAGACAAGTGGACAAGTGGACAAGTGGTGCTACGTAGGTCCAATGGAGTGTCACTCAGCCATGAAATCCACGTCATGAGGCTGGTAGCAGCATCCTGAGTGGATTTAGGTACGATCATCCTCAGTGAAATAAGTCCCACAAAAAAAGAAACTTATGATATCACTTATCGAGGGAATGTAAAAATCGCTCCCCATGAACGGAATCCCCAAACAGAACAGAGTCACGCTTTTAGAAAACACACTTATGCCTGCTTCAGGGGAAAGGTGAGGTGCGGTGACGCATAAAACTCGAGTTTGAAATGAGCACAGATACCCTTCCGAAAACCGAATATGGAATGGACACGACCTACTCCTTGCTCAATCAACTGGACTCACCAGACCCTGTTCATCGCACAAGTATCTATCCGACTAGTAAGCATCTTAAAAGCTAAGTCTTGATATCTCTGTGTAAGTGCATCAAGTGTGTGTAAAGCGGCCTAAAACCAGCAGGGAAAATCAGCTCAGACCCATTCTGAGGATACATTTCCAACACAAAGAAGAAACAAGCAGGGCAAAACAGAGAGAAATTCTTCCAAAATGCGTTCAGGGACTGGCATGCAACCAGGATTGACCACATCTACAGCCCCAGCGGCAGAAGACAGAAGGCTGGACACTCTTGGGGCTGAGACGATTGGTGAGGTTGGGAAAGCAAATGCAGACCCTTGAAAGGAATCCGTCGTGCTCCCCATTCCATGGGTCCCAACTCTCCAGGTTCAACGCAATCTTCCGACAGCGAAAGCACTCATTGGAAACCCAGCGGATGCTACACCGTGGGATCGGGAAAGCTTTCTGAAACTCACCTCAGTTTTCCTCTCCTGGTGCTCGTGTTCTCCATTCAGGCCCCCTTACTAACAATCTCCCCACTTGGAGACTCGGCGCCTTTCCATGCCTCTTTCGTACCGTCTGCAATTTGTCCGCAGGATGAACTGCAAGAGGGGGAACCAATGAGAGACTCGCTGGAGGTGTTTGGTCGGGCACATGTCACTCTCATTTCCCATCACGAAGAAGAATTCACCAGCGGTTCAGCCTGCAACCGCGGATCGACAATAGGGCGTGAAGCCATCCAGCCGTGTTGCGTCCCACTCACAAAAAAGCGACTTGGGAAATGGAGCTCAGGGGCCCTGCACTTCCCAAACCTGCAGAGTTCTAAACGATAACTATCGCCCCAAAATATATTGAGGTCAGGCTACGAAGAGGCGCTGAACGCAAGGCAGAACTGCAGGAAACGGATGTCAACGGGTACATCGGAATGGCCCCGATAGCACATGAAAAGCGCCAGAACGTGGACAATGATGCGGTTGGCCAAAAAGGGCGTATGCGTTTTTTCCTGAATGTATTCAGGAAAAAACGCATACGCCCTTTTTGGCCAACCAAGCAACCTGGGAGAGCAAATCAGCACTACAAAGAAATCTCTCGCCCCCACCCCCCCGGGGCAAAAGGGCCAGGCGAAAAAAGTCTAAAAACCAGAAAGGCAGGACAGCCCACGGAGTCAAGGGAGCCTTGTTAAGCTGATGGGCGGGATGTCAATGGCCAACAGCCAATCTTCACAAGTGTATCCTCTTTCCCAAACCATGTAAAACACAGAACCACAGAGCATAGGGCACTTCCACACATGGGCGTTGACCTTGGGAAAATGAAAAAATCAACCAGACACAGGGACCCCAAAGTTGAGGGCTGCTGTCTTGACAAGAACCTCCACTCCGGTACACGTTTCATATCCCAGGAAAGAGCCAAGTGGACAAAGACGAGTGGACAAGTGGACAAAGACAAGTGGACAAGTGGACAAGTGGTGCTACGTAGGTCCAATGGAGTGTCACTCAGCCATGAAATCCACGTCATGAGGCTGGTAGCAGCATCCTGAGTGGATTTAGGTACGATCATCCTCAGTGAAATAAGTCCCACAAAAAAAGAAACTTATGATATCACTTATCGAGGGAATGTAAAAATCGCTCCCCATGAACGGAATCCCCAAACAGAACAGAGTCACGCTTTTAGAAAACACACTTATGCCTGCTTCAGGGGAAAGGTGAGGTGCGGTGACGCATAAAACTCGAGTTTGAAATGAGCACAGATACCCTTCCGAAAACCGAATATGGAATGGACACGACCTACTCCTTGCTCAATCAACTGGACTCACCAGACCCTGTTCATCGCACAAGTATCTATCCGACTAGTAAGCATCTTAAAAGCTAAGTCTTGATATCTCTGTGTAAGTGCATCAAGTGTGTGTAAAGCGGCCTAAAACCAGCAGGGAAAATCAGCTCAGACCCATTCTGAGGATACATTTCCAACACAAAGAAGAAACAAGCAGGGCAAAACAGAGAGAAATTCTTCCAAAATGCGTTCAGGGACTGGCATGCAACCAGGATTGACCACATCTACAGCCCCAGCGGCAGAAGACATAAGGCTGGACACTCTTGGGGCTGAGACGATTGGTGAGGTTGGGAAAGCAAATGCAGACCCTTGAAAGGAATCCTGCGTGCTCCCCATTCCATGGCTCCCAACTCTCCAGGTTCAACGCAATCTTCCGACAGCGAAAGCACTCATTGGAAACCCAGCAGATGCTACACCGTGGGATCGGGAAAGCTTTCTGAAACTCACCTCAGTTTTCCTCTCCTGGTGCTCGTGTTCTCCATTCAGGCCCCCTTACTAACAATCTCCCCACTTGGACACTCGGCGCCTTTCCATGCCTCTTTCGTACCGTCTGCAATTTGTCCGCAGGATGAACTGCAAGAGGGGGAACCAATGAGAGACTCGCTGGAGGTGTTTGGTCGGGCACATGTCACTCTCATTTCCCATCACGAAGAAGAATTCACCAGCGGTTCAGCCTGCAACCGCGGATCGACAATAGGGCGTGAAGCCATCCAGCCGTGTTGCGTCCCACTCACAAAAAAGCGACTTGGGAAATGGAGCTCAGGGGCCCTGCACTTCCCAAACCTGCAGAGTTCTAAACGATAACTATCGCCCCAAAATATATTGAGGTCAGGCTACGAAGAGGCGCTGAACGCAAGGCAGAACTGCAGGAAACGGATGTCAACGGGTACATCGGAATGGCCCCGATAGCACATGAAAAGCGCCAGAACGTGGACAATGATGCGGTTGGCCAAAAAGGGCGTATGCGTTTTTTCCTGAATATATTCAGGAAAAAACGCATACGCCCTTTTTGGCCAACCAAGCAACCTGGGAGAGCAAATCAGCACTACAAAGAAATCTCTCGCCCTCCCCCCGGGGCAAAAGGGCCAGGCGAAAAAAGTCTAAAAACCAGAAAGGCAGGACAGCCCACGGAGTCAAGGGAGCCTTGTTAAGCTGATGGGCGGGATGTCAATGGCCAACAGCCAATCTTCACAAGTGTATCCTCTTTCCCAAACCATGTAAAACACAGAACCACAGAGCATAGGGCACTTCCACACATGGGCGTTGACCTTGGGAAAATGAAAAAATCAACCAGACACAGGGACCCCAAAGTTGAGGGCTGCTGTCTTGACAAGAACCTCCACTCCGGTACACGTTTCATATCCCAGGAAAGAGCCAAGTGGACAAAGACGAGTGGACAAGTGGACAAAGACAAGTGGACAAGTGGACAAGTGGTGCTACGTAGGTCCAATGGAGTGTCACTCAGCCATGAAATCCACGTCATGAGGCTGGTAGCAGCATCCTGAGTGGATTTAGGTACGATCATCCTCAGTGAAATAAGTCCCACAAAAAAAGAAACTTATGATATCACTTATCGAGGGAATGTAAAAATCGCTCCCCATGAACGGAATCCCCAAACAGAACAGAGTCACGCTTTTAGAAAACACACTTATGCCTGCTTCAGGGGAAAGGTGAGGTGCGGTGACGCATAAAACTCGAGTTTGAAATGAGCACAGATACCCTTCCGAAAACCGAATATGGAATGGACACGACCTACTCCTTGCTCAATCAACTGGACTCACCAGACCCTGTTCATCGCACAAGTATCTATCCGACTAGTAAGCATCTTAAAAGCTAAGTCTTGATATCTCTGTGTAAGTGCATCAAGGGTGTGTAAAGCGGCCTAAAACCAGCAGGGAAAATCAGCTCAGACCCATTCTGAGGATACATTTCCAACACAAAGAAGAAACAAGCAGGGCAAAACTGAGAGAAATTCTTCCAAAATGCGTTCAGGGACTGGCATGCAACCAGGATTGACCACATCTACAGCCCCAGCGGCAGAAGACATAAGGCTGGACACTCTTGGGGCTGAGACGATTGGTGAGGTTGGGAAAGCAAATGCAGACCCTTGAAAGGAATCCTGCGTGCTCCCCATTCCATGGCTCCCAACTCTCCAGGTTCAACGCAATCTTCCGACAGCGAAAGCACTCATTGGAAACCCAGCGGATGCTACACCGTGGGATCGGGAAAGCTTTCTGAAACTCACCTCAGTTTTCCTCTCCTGGTGCTCGTGTTCTCCATTCAGGCCCCCTTACTAACAATCTCCCCACTTGGAGACTCGGCGCCTTTCCATGCCTCTTTCGTACCGTCTGCAATTTGTCCGCAGGATGAACTGCAAGAGGGGGAACCAATGAGAGACTCGCTGGAGGTGTTTGGTCGGGCACATGTCACTCTCATTTCCCATCACGAAGAAGAATTCACCAGCGGTTCAGCCTGCCACCGCGGATCGACAATAGGGCGTGAAGCCATCCAGCCGTGTTGCGTCCCACTCACAAAAAAGCGACTTGGGAAATGGAGCTCAGGGGCCCTGCACTTCCCAAACCTGCAGAGTTCTAAACGATAACTATCGCCCCAAAATATATTGAGGTCAGGCTACGAAGAGGCGCTGAACGCAAGGCAGAACTGCAGGAAACGGATGTCAACGGGTACATCGGAATGGCCCCGATAGCACATGAAAAGCGCCAGAACGTGGACAATGATGCGGTTGGCCAAAAAGGGCGTATGCGTTTTTTCCTGAATGTATTCAGGAAAAAACGCATACGCCCTTTTTGGCCAACCAAGCAACCTGGGAGAGCAAATCAGCACTACAAAGAAATCTCTCGCCCCCCCGACCCCCCGGGGCAAAAGGGCCAGGCGAAAAAAGTCTAAAAACCAGAAAGGCAGGACAGCCCACGGAGTCAAGGGAGCCTTGTTAAGCTGATGGGCGGGATGTCAATGGCCAACAGCCAATCTTCACAAGTGTATCCTCTTTCCCAAACCATGTAAAACACAGAACCACAGAGCATAGGGCACTTCCACACATGGGCGTTGACCTTGGGAAAATGAAAAAATCAACCAGACACAGGGACCCCAAAGTTGAGGGCTGCTGTCTTGACAAGAACCTCCACTCTGGTACACGTTTCATATCCCAGGAAAGAGCCAAGTGGACAAAGACGAGTGGACAAGTGGACAAAGACAAGTGGACAAGTGGACAAGTGGTGCTACGTAGGTCCAATGGAGTGTCACTCAGCCATGAAATCCACGTCATGAGGCTGGTAGCAGCATCCTGAGTGGATTTAGGTACGATCATCCTCAGTGAAATAAGTCCCACAAAAAAAGAAACTTATGATATCACTTATCGAGGGAATGTAAAAATCGCTCCCCATGAACGGAATCCCCAAACAGAACAGAGTCACGCTTTTAGAAAACACACTTATGCCTGCTTCAGGGGAAAGGTGAGGTGCGGTGACGCATAAAACTCGAGTTTGAAATGAGCACAGATACCCTTCCGAAAACCGAATATGGAATGGACACGACCTACTCCTTGCGCAATCAACTGGACTCACCAGACCCTGTTCATCGCACAAGTATCTATCCGACTAGTAAGCATCTTAAAAGCTAAGTCTTGATATCTCTGTGTAAGTGCATCAAGGGTGTGTAAAGCGGCCTAAAACCAGCAGGGAAAATCAGCTCAGACCCATTCTGAGGATACATTTCCAACACAAAGAAGAAACAAGCAGGGCAAAACAGAGAGAAATTCTTCCAAAATGCGTTCAGGGACTGGCATGCAACCAGGATTGACCACATCTACAGCCCCAGCGGCAGAAGACATAAGGCTGGACACTCTTGGGGCTGAGACGATTGGTGAGGTTGGGAAAGCAAATGCAGACCCTTGAAAGGAATCCTGCGTGCTCCCCATTCCATGGCTCCCAACTCTCCAGGTTCAACGCAATCTTCCGACAGCGAAAGCACTCATTGCAAACCCAGCGGATGCTACACCGTGGGATCGGGAAAGCTTTCTGAAACTCACCTCAGTTTTCCTCTCCTGGTGCTCGTGTTCTCCATTCAGGCCCCCTTACTAACAATCTCCCCACTTGGAGACTCGGCGCCTTTCCATGCCTCTTTCGTACCGTCTGCAATTTGTCCGCAGGATGAACTGCAAGAGGGGGAACCAATGAGAGACTCGCTGGAGGTGTTTGGTCGGGCACATGTCACTCTCATTTCCCATCACGAAGAAGAATTCACCAGCGGTTCAGCCTGCCACCGCGGATCGACAATAGGGCGTGAAGCCATCCAGCCGTGTTGCGTCCCACTCACAAAAAAGCGACTTGGGAAATGGAGCTCAGGGGCCCTGCACTTCCCAAACCTGCAGAGTTCTAAACGATAACTATCGCCCCAAAATATATTGAGGTCAGGCTACGAAGAGGCGCTGAACGCAAGGCAGAACTGCAGGAAACGGATGTCAACGGGTACATCGGAATGGCCCCGATAGCACATGAAAAGCGCCAGAACGTGGACAATGATGCGGTTGGCCAAAAAGGGCGTATGCGTTTTTTCCTGAATATATTCAGGAAAAAACGCATACGCCCTTTTTGGCCAACCAAGCAACCTGGGAGAGCAAATCAGCACTACAAAGAAATCTCTCGCCCCCCCCCCCCCCCCCGGGGCAAAAGGGCCAGGCGAAAAAAGTCTAAAAACCAGAAAGGCAGGACAGCCCACGGAGTCAAGGGAGCCTTGTTAAGCTGATGGGCGGGATGTCAATGGCCAACAGCCAATCTTCACAAGTGTATCCTCTTTCCCAAACCATGTAAAACACAGAACCACAGAGCATAGGGCACTTCCACACATGGGCGTTGACCTTGGGAAAATGAAAAAATCAACCAGACACAGGGACCCCAAAGTTGAGGGCTGCTGTCTTGACAAGAACCTCCACTCCGGTACACGTTTCATATCCCAGGAAAGAGCCAAGTGGACAAAGACGAGTGGACAAGTGGACAAAGACAAGTGGACAAGTGGACAAGTGGTGCTACGTAGGTCCAATGGAGTGTCACTCAGCCATGAAATCCACGTCATGAGGCTGGTAGCAGCATCCTGAGTGGATTTAGGTACGATCATCCTCAGTGAAATAAGTCCCACAAAAAAAGAAACTTATGATATCACTTATCGAGGGAATGTAAAAATCGCTCCCCATGAACGGAATCCCCAAACAGAACAGAGTCACGCTTTTAGAAAACACACTTATGCCTGCTTCAGGGGAAAGGTGAGGTGCGGTGACGCATAAAACTCGAGTTTGAAATGAGCACAGATACCCTTCCGAAAACCGAATATGGAATGGACACGACCTACTCCTTGCTCAATCAACTGGACTCACCAGACCCTGTTCATCGCACAAGTATCTATCCGACTAGTAAGCATCTTAAAAGCTAAGTCTTGATATCTCTGTGTAAGTGCATCAAGTGTGTGTAAAGCGGCCTAAAACCAGCAGGGAAAATCAGCTCAGACCCATTCTGAGGATACATTTCCAACACAAAGAAGAAACAAGCAGGGCAAAACAGAGAGAAATTCTTCCAAAATGCGTTCAGGGACTGGCATGCAACCAGGATTGACCACATCTACAGCCCCAGCGGCAGAAGACATAAGGCTGGACACTCTTGGGGCTGAGACGATTGGTGAGGTTGGGAAAGCAAATGCAGACCCTTGAAAGGAATCCTGCGTGCTCCCCATTCCATGGCTCCCAACTCTCCAGGTTCAACGCAATCTTCCGACAGCGAAAGCACTCATTGCAAACCCAGCGGATGCTACACCGTGGGATCGGGAAAGCTTTCTGAAACTCACCTCAGTTTTCCTCTCCTGGTGCTCGTGTTCTCCATTCAGGCCCCCTTACTAACAATCTCCCCACTTGGAGACTCGGCGCCTTTCCATGCCTCTTTCGTACCGTCTGCAATTTGTCCGCAGGATGAACTGCAAGAGGGGGAACCAATGAGAGACTCGCTGGAGGTGTTTGGTCGGGCACATGTCACTCTCATTTCCCATCACGAAGAAGAATTCACCAGCGGTTCAGCCTGCAACCGCGGATCGACAATAGGGCGTGAAGCCATCCAGCCGTGTTGCGTCCCACTCACAAAAAAGCGACTTGGGAAATGGAGCTCAGGGGCCCTGCACTTCCCAAACCTGCAGAGTTCTAAACGATAACTATCGCCCCAAAATATATTGAGGTCAGGCTACGAAGAGGCGCTGAACGCAAGGCAGAACTTCAGGAAACGGATGTCAACGGGTACATCGGAATGGCCCCGATAGCACATGAAAAGCGCCAGAACGTGGACAATGATGCGGTTGGCCAAAAAGGGCGTATGCGTTTTTTCCTGAATATATTCAGGAAAAAACGCATACGCCCTTTTTGGCCAACCAAGCAACCTGGGAGAGCAAATCAGCACTACAAAGAAATCTCTCGCCCCCCCCCGGGGGCAAAAGGGCCAGGCGAAAAAAGTCTAAAAACCAGAAAGGCAGGACAGCCCACGGAGTCAAGGGAGCCTTGTTAAGCTGATGGGCGGGATGTCAATGGCCAACAGCCAATCTTCACAAGTGTATCCTCTTTCCCAAACCATGTAAAACACAGAACCACAGAGCATAGGGCACTTCCACACATGGGCGTTGACCTTGGGAAAATGAAAAAATCAACCAGACACAGGGACCCCAAAGTTGAGGGCTGCTGTCTTGACAAGAACCTCCACTCCGGTACACGTTTCATATCCCAGGAAAGAGCCAAGTGGACAAAGACGAGTGGACAAGTGGACAAAGACAAGTGGACAAGTGGACAAGTGGTGCTACGTAGGTCCAATGGAGTGTCACTCAGCCATGAAATCCACGTCATGAGGCTGGTAGCAGCATCCTGAGTGGATTTAGGTACGATCATCCTCAGTGAAATAAGTCCCACAAAAAAAGAAACTTATGATATCACTTATCGAGGGAATGTAAAAATCGCTCCCCATGAATGGAATCCCCAAACAGAACAGAGTCACGCTTTTAGAAAACACACTTATGCCTGCTTCAGGGGAAAGGTGAGGTGCGGTGACGCATAAAACTCGAGTTTGAAATGAGCACAGATACCCTTCCGAAAACCGAATATGGAATGGACACGACCTACTCCTTGCTCAATCAACTGGACTCACCAGACCCTGTTCATCGCACAAGTATCTATCCGACTAGTAAGCATCTTAAAAGCTAAGTCTTGATATCTCTGTGTAAGTGCATCAAGTGTGTGTAAAGCGGCCTAAAACCAGCAGGGAAAATCAGCTCAGACCCATTCTGAGGATACATTTCCAACACAAAGAAGAAACAAGCAGGGCAAAACAGAGAGAAATTCTTCCAAAATGCGTTCAGGGACTGGCATGCAACCAGGATTGACCACATCTACAGCCCCAGCGGCAGAAGACATAAGGCTGGACACTCTTGGGGCTGAGACGATTGGTGAGGTTGGGAAAGCAAATGCAGACCCTTGAAAGGAATCCTGCGTGCTCCCCATTCCATGGCTCCCAACTCTCCAGGTTCAACGCAATCTTCCGACAGCGAAAGCACTCATTGGAAACCCAGCGGATGCTACACCGTGGGATCGGGAAAGCTTTCTGAAACTCACCTCAGTTTTCCTCTCCTGGTGCTCGTGTTCTCCATTCAGGCCCCCTTACTAACAATCTCCCCACTTGGAGACTCGGCGCCTTTCCATGCCTCTTTCGTACCGTCTGCAATTTGTCCGCAGGATGAACTGCAAGAGGGGGAACCAATGAGAGACTCGCTGGAGGTGTTTGGTCGGGCACATGTCACTCTCATTTCCCATCACGAAGAAGAATTCACCAGCGGTTCAGCCTGCCACCGCGGATCGACAATAGGGCGTGAAGCCATCCAGCCGTGTTGCGTCCCACTCACCAAAAAGCGACTTGGGAAATGGAGCTCAGGGGCCCTGCACTTCCCAAACCTGCAGAGTTCTAAACGATAACTATCGCCCCAAAATATATTGAGGTCAGGCTACGAAGAGGCGCTGAACGCAAGGCAGAACTGCAGGAAACGGATGTCAACGGGTACATCGGAATGGCCCCGATAGCACATGAAAAGCGCCAGAACGTGGACAATGATGCGGTTGGCCAAAAAGGGCGTATGCGTTTTTTCCTGAATATATTCAGGAAAAAACGCATACGCCCTTTTTGGCCAACCAAGCAACCTGGGAGAGCAAATCAGCACTACAAAGAAATCTCTCGCCCCCCCCCCCCGGGGCAAAAGGGCCAGGCGAAAAAAGTCTAAAAACCAGAAAGGCAGGACAGCCCACGGAGTCAAGGGAGCCTTGTTAAGCTGATGGGCGGGATGTCAATGGCCAACAGCCAATCTTCACAAGTGTATCCTCTTTCCCAAACCATGTAAAACACAGAACCACAGAGCATAGGGCACTTCCACACATGGGCGTTGACCTTGGGAAAATGAAAAAATCAACCAGACACAGGGACCCCAAAGTTGAGGGCTGCTGTCTTGACAAGAACCTCCACTCCGGTACACGTTTCATATCCCAGGAAAGAGCCAAGTGGACAAAGACGAGTGGACAAGTGGACAAAGACAAGTGGACAAGTGGACAAGTGGTGCTACGTAGGTCCAATGGAGTGTCACTCAGCCATGAAATCCACGTCATGAGGCTGGTAGCAGCATCCTGAGTGGATTTAGGTACGATCATCCTCAGTGAAATAAGTCCCACAAAAAAAGAAACTTATGATATCACTTATCGAGGGAATGTAAAAATCGCTCCCCATGAACGGAATCCCCAAACAGAACAGAGTCACGCTTTTAGAAAACACACTTACGCCTGCTTCAGGGGAAAGGTGAGGTGCGGTGACGCATAAAACTCGAGTTTGAAATGAGCACAGATACCCTTCCGAAAACCGAATATGGAATGGACACGACCTACTCCTTGCTCAATCAACTGGACTCACCAGACCCTGTTCATCGCACAAGTATCTATCCGACTAGTAAGCATCTTAAAAGCTAAGTCTTGATATCTCTGTGTAAGTGCATCAAGTGTGTGTAAAGCGGCCTAAAACCAGCAGGGAAAATCAGCTCAGACCCATTCTGAGGATACATTTCCAACACAAAGAAGAAACAAGCAGGGCAAAACAGAGAGAAATTCTTCCAAAATGCGTTCAGGGACTGGCATGCAACCAGGATTGACCACATCTACAGCCCCAGCGGCAGAAGACATAAGGCTGGACACTCTTGGGGCTGAGACGATTGGTGAGGTTGGGAAAGCAAATGCAGACCCTTGAAAGGAATCCTGCGTGCTCCCCATTCCATGGCTCCCAACTCTCCAGGTTCAACGCAATCTTCCGACAGCGAAAGCACTCATTGGAAACCCAGCGGATGCTACACCGTGGGATCGGGAAAGCTTTCTGAAACTCACCTCAGTTTTCCTCTCCTGGTGCTCGTGTTCTCCATTCAGGCCCCCTTACTAACAATCTCCCCACTTGGAGACTCGGCGCCTTTCCATGCCTCTTTCGTACCGTCTGCAATTTGTCCGCAGGATGAACTGCAAGAGGGGGAACCAATGAGAGACTCGCTGGAGGTGTTTGGTCGGGCACATGTCACTCTCATTTCCCATCACGAAGAAGAATTCACCAGCGGTTCAGCCTGCAACCGCGGATCGACAATAGGGCGTGAAGCCATCCAGCCGTGTTGCGTCCCACTCACAAAAAAGCGACTTGGGAAATGGAGCTCAGGGGCCCTGCACTTCCCAAACCTGCAGAGTTCTAAACGATAACTATCGCCCCAAAATATATTGAGGTCAGGCTACGAAGAGGCGCTGAACGCAAGGCAGAACTGCAGGAAACGGATGTCAACGGGTACATCGGAATGGCCCCGATAGCACATGAAAAGCGCCAGAACGTGGACAATGATGCGGTTGGCCAAAAAGGGCGTATGCGTTTTTTCCTGAATATATTCAGGAAAAAACGCATACGCCCTTTTTGGCCAACCAAGCAACCTGGGAGAGCAAATCAGCACTACAAAGAAATCTCTCGCCCCCCCCCCCCGGGGGCAAAAGGGCCAGGCGAAAAAAGTCTAAAAACCAGAAAGGCAGGACAGCCCACGGAGTCAAGGGAGCCTTGTTAAGCTGATGGGCGGGATGTCAATGGCCAACAGCCAATCTTCACAAGTGTATCCTCTTTCCCAAACCATGTAAAACACAGAACCACAGAGCATAGGGCACTTCCACACATGGGCGTTGACCTTGGGAAAATGAAAAAATCAACCAGACACAGGGACCCCAAAGTTGAGGGCTGCTGTCTTGACAAGAACCTCCACTCCGGTACACGTTTCATATCCCAGGAAAGAGCCAAGTGGACAAAGACGAGTGGACAAGTGGACAAAGACAAGTGGACAAGTGGACAAGTGGTGCTACGTAGGTCCAATGGAGTGTCACTCAGCCATGAAATCCACGTCATGAGGCTGGTAGCAGCATCCTGAGTGGATTTAGGTACGATCATCCTCAGTGAAATAAGTCCCACAAAAAAAGAAACTTATGATATCACTTATCGAGGGAATGTAAAAATCGCTCCCCATGAACGGAATCCCCAAACAGAACAGAGTCACGCTTTTAGAAAACACACTTATGCCTGCTTCAGGGGAAAGGTGAGGTGCGGTGACGCATAAAACTCGAGTTTGAAATGAGCACAGATACCCTTCCGAAAACCGAATATGGAATGGACACGACCTACTCCTTGCTCAATCAACTGGACTCACCAGACCCTGTTCATCGCACAAGTATCTATCCGACTAGTAAGCATCTTAAAAGCTAAGTCTTGATATCTCTGTGTAAGTGCATCAAGTGTGTGTAAAGCGGCCTAAAACCAGCAGGGAAAATCAGCTCAGACCCATTCTGAGGATACATTTCCAACACAAAGAAGAAACAAGCAGGGCAAAACAGAGAGAAATTCTTCCAAAATGCGTTCAGGGACTGGCATGCAACCAGGATTGACCACATCTACAGCCCCAGCGGCAGAAGACAGAAGGCTGGACACTCTTGGGGCTGAGACGATTGGTGAGGTTGGGAAAGCAAATGCAGACCCTTGAAAGGAATCCTGCGTGCTCCCCATTCCATGGCTCCCAACTCTCCAGGTTCAACGCAATCTTCCGACAGCGAAAGCACTCATTGGAAACCCAGCGGATGCTACACCGTGGGATCGGGAAAGCTTTCTGAAACTCACCTCAGTTTTCCTCTCCTGGTGCTCGTGTTCTCCATTCAGGCCCCCTTAACTAACAATCTCCCCACTTGGAGACTCGGCGCCTTTCCATGCCTCTTTCGTACCGTCTGCAATTTGTCCGCAGGATGAACTGCAAGAGGGGGAACCAATGAGAGACTCGCTGGAGGTCTTTGGTCGGGCACATGTCACTCTCATTTCCCATCACGAAGAAGAATTCACCAGCGGTTCAGCCTGCCACCGCGGATCGACAATAGGGCGTGAAGCCATCCAGCCGTGTTGCGTCCCACTCACAAAAAAGCGACTTGGGAAATGGAGCTCAGGGGCCCTGCACTTCCCAAACCTGCAGAGTTCTAAACGATAACTATCGCCCCAAAATATATTGAGGTCAGGCTACGAAGAGGCGCTGAACGCAAGGCAGAACTGCAGGAAACGGATGTCAACGGGTACATCGGAATGGCCCCGATAGCACATGAAAAGCGCCAGAACGTGGACAATGATGCGGTTGGCCAAAAAGGGCGTATGCGTTTTTTCCTGAATATATTCAGGAAAAAACGCATACGCCCTTTTTGGCCAACCAAGCAACCTGGGAGAGCAAATCAGCACTACAAAGAAATCTCTCGCCCCCCCCTGGGGCAAAAGGGCCAGGCGAAAAAAGTCTAAAAACCAGAAAGGCAGGACAGCCCACGGAGTCAAGGGAGCCTTGTTAAGCTGATGGGCGGGATGTCAATGGCCAACAGCCAATCTTCACAAGTGTATCCTCTTTCCCAAACCATGTCAAACACAGAACCACAGAGCATAGGGCACTTCCACACATGGGCGTTGACCTTGGGAAAATGAAAAAATCAACCAGACACAGGGACCCCAAAGTTGAGGGCTGCTGTCTTGACAAGAACCTCCACTCCGGTACACGTTTCATATCCCAGGAAAGAGCCAAGTGGACAAAGACGAGTGGACAAGTGGACAAAGACAAGTGGACAAGTGGACAAGTGGTGCTACGTAGGTCCAATGGAGTGTCACTCAGCCATGAAATCCACGTCATGAGGCTGGTAGCAGCATCCTGAGTGGATTTAGGTACGATCATCCTCAGTGAAATAAGTCCCACAAAAAAAGAAACTTATGATATCACTTATCGAGGGAATGTAAAAATCGCTCCCCATGAACGGAATCCCCAAACAGAACAGAGTCACGCTTTTAGAAAACACACTTATGCCTGCTTCAGGGGAAAGGTGAGGTGCGGTGACGCATAAAACTCGAGTTTGAAATGAGCACAGATACCCTTCCGAAAACCGAATATGGAATGGACACGACCTACTCCTTGCTCAATCAACTGGACTCACCAGACCCTGTTCATCGCACAAGTATCTATCCGACTAGTAAGCATCTTAAAAGCTAAGTCTTGATATCTCTGTGTAAGTGCATCAAGGGTGTGTAAAGCGGCCTAAAACCAGCAGGGAAAATCAGCTCAGACCCATTCTGAGGATACATTTCCAACACAAAGAAGAAACAAGCAGGGCAAAACAGAGAGAAATTCTTCCAAAATGCGTTCAGGGACTGGCATGCAACCAGGATTGACCACATCTACAGCCCCAGCGGCAGAAGACATAAGGCTGGACACTCTTGGGGCTGAGACGATTGGTGAGGTTGGGAAAGCAAATGCAGACCCTTGAAAGGAATCCTGCGTGCTCCCCATTCCATGGGTCCCAACTCTCCAGGTTCAACGCAATCTTCCGACAGCGAAAGCACTCATTGCAAACCCAGCGGATGCTACACCGTGGGATCGGGAAAGCTTTCTGAAACTCACCTCAGTTTTCCTCTCCTGGTGCTCGTGTTCTCCATTCAGGTCCCCTTACTAACAATCTCCCCACTTGGAGACTCGGCGCCTTTCCATGCCTCTTTCGTACCGTCTGCAATTTGTCCGCAGGATGAACTGCAAGAGGGGGAACCAATGAGAGACTCGCTGGAGGTGTTTGGTCGGGCACATGTCACTCTCATTTCCCATCACGAAGAAGAATTCACCAGCGGTTCAGCCTGCCACCGCGGATCGACAATAGGGCGTGAAGCCATCCAGCCGTGTTGCGTCCCACTCACAAAAAAGCGACTTGGGAAATGGAGCTCAGGGGCCCTGCACTTCCCAAACCTGCAGAGTTCTAAACGATAACTATCGCCCCAAAATATATTGAGGTCAGGCTACGAAGAGGCGCTGAACGCAAGGCAGAACTGCAGGAAACGGATGTCAACGGGTACATCGGAATGGCCCCGATAGCACATGAAAAGCGCCAGAACGTGGACAATGATGCGGTTGGCCAAAAAGGGCGTATGCGTTTTTTCCTGAATATATTCAGGAAAAAACGCATACGCCCTTTTTGGCCAACCAAGCAACCTGGGAGAGCAAATCAGCACTACAAAGAAATCTCTCGCCCCCCCCCCCCCCCCGGGGCAAAAGGGCCAGGAGAAAAAAGTCTAAAAACCAGAAAGGCAGGACAGCCCACGGAGTCAAGGGAGCCTTGTTAAGCTGATGGGCGGGATGTCAATGGCCAACAGCCAATCTTCACAAGTGTATCCTCTTTCCCAAACCATGGAAAACACAGAACCACAGAGCATAGGGCACTTCCACACATGGGCGTTGACCTTGGGAAAATGAAAAAATCAACCAGACACAGGGACCCCAAAGTTGAGGGCTGCTGTCTTGACAAGAACCTCCACTCCGGTACACGTTTCATATCCCAGGAAAGAGCCAAGTGGACAAAGACGAGTGGACAAGTGGACAAAGACAAGTGGACAAGTGGACAAGTGGTGCTACGTAGGTCCAATGGAGTGTCACTCAGCCATGAAATCCACGTCATGAGGCTGGTAGCAGCATCCTGAGTGGATT